>NC_086317.1:472530749-472618730 GCF_036172605.1 Pelobates fuscus
TATTGTCACCTAAATGACTTTAGCTAAATAAAGCAGTTTTAGTGTATAGATCATTCCCCTGCAATTTCACTGCTCAATTCACTGTCATTTAGGAGTTAAATCACTTTGTTTCTGTTTATGCAGCCCTTGCCACACCTCCCCTGGCTATGATTGACAGATAACTTACAAGTATATCTCAAACAATGTACAAACAAATAACAATATAAAAAGCAATAGTACTTAGTTTATAAAGATGCGTGACAGCCTACCTAGGTCGCTACCCAAACAAGCGACCTATGTCATACATAGTGTAAACCAAAAAAGAGGATTCGGGATATGGTTATAAAACACAATATTTCATGCGCAGCAATCTTTTGCACTCACAAGATGTAGACGATAAAAGCGCTCTTAGGGTGCCTTCCCTGATGTAATGGGGGGCTAGCTGGTATTTCTTATCACCTCTGGATCCTTGTTTCACCAAAAGACATCCACAGGTCAGGGTTCAGTAATAAAAAATGTATTCAAATAAAAAGTGTAGTCACCATTTCAGCATAGCATAGAAGTAACAAAAAGTTGTCCTACGCGTTTCGTTCTGTAAGAACTTCTTCAGGGACCTAAGGAAGTTCTTACAGAACGAAACGCGTAGGACAACTTTTTGTTACTTATATAAAAAAAAAAACTTTTCTAGGGTGCATAACAAAGTGATTTAACTCCTAGATGGCAGAGGATTGAGCAGTGAGGATGCAGGGACATGATCTACACACCAAAACTGCTTCATTAAGCTAAAGTTGTTTTGGTGACTATAGTGTCCCTTTAACACATCCCCTCTAGTTACCGCCATTAGAAAATCTAAGACCAATTTTACAAATGTGATCTTTGGGACATCTTCACGATGCACACCCCATTCTACTATTCCCTTACTATGTTAGCCTTCATTGCCTCCACTGGAAGGTCATTCCAGGTATCTACTACCTTTTCTGGATCACATTTACAGAGTAATGCTTCCCCTCAAAGGCCTTTCCATCTATCACTGCAGTATTTATATCAGATGGACGCTGATCCAGACACACAAAACCTTTTTGTAAATCGAAAATCAAGCTCTCCTTTTTAATTCCAAGGCCAACAATGCCACTGCAAAATGATCCTCCATAACTCTGTTTACCTGACTTTTGTTCCTAGACATCCGTGTTAAAGTCCAGATCATAAAACAATATAGCCGTTTTTTAAACCCATTTTCTCTGCAACTTGATAAGAACGTAAGGTTACAATGCTTCAAAATCCCTGCTGTAATTACAGTAATAAATTCCTACAAAATATGGAATGAGATCAAAGACTATTTCCAACAGGCATTGCGTGAAAACAAGAGAAATACCTTATTTTTCCAGGTAAATTATTTCATAAATAGACAGAAAAAAATAGTCATTAATCAAAATTCAATTATAAGAGTGGGCCCACACCACTCATTCTCTTTAGCCGTTTCGGCAACTTTCGCTTCACTTAAAACTCAGGCTTCCCCAAACTCCGGCCCTCCAGATGTTGCTGAACTACAACTCCCATGATTCTCAGCCTATCTAGTTCATTCATAGAATCATGGGAGTTGTAGTTCAGCAACATCTGGAGGACCGGAGTTTGGGGAACCTTGACTTAAATGGTCAACTTGCAAGGCAACCCTAACACTGCTTGCATTGGTTTTCTTTTTGAAACAAAGTGGTAATTCAGTAATCACGTCTCTTTAAATGGGATTCATTTAAATAGAGTGGTGATGTTCAAGGCAGTATCATAGCTAATTAATGGGGGGGGAGGAGAAAGGTAATATGAAGCACACATGCATGCCCCATTAAATAGAGGGGACGATGTGGAGGATACATGCAAGACCCTTAAAATAGAGGGGTGATATACAGAGGACACATCCATTCCCCTTTAAACAGGGGTAATTTGGACAATGGTGTGGCATGAATAATAAATAAGAGGAGGTGATGTGGATGTGATTACATTTTTCCTATAATAGTGTTTTTGGTGAACAGCAAAATGAAAACTGAAGCAAATCTATGCAATTACAGGCAGACAGAGGTATCACTAGAACTGGATGAGTAACCATGGAGTTACACGACCCTGGGCCGAAACGCAGAGGGGAATAGTGTGAAACGCATTGTATACAGGTAAATGGGTGCTGTGCCCAGTCCGCCATGTCTCACCCAACCAAGCAAAGCCAGGCTGCTAGACATTTGTTTATGTCAATATTAGAACCATTTTTATTGTACATTTTCATATTTACTATCAACAACTGTCTAGAACCATACGGGGAAAGTTTCCGAACATTATACTGCGGCTGCCTGGTCTTATACGGTTTGTTTCTTGTATCTCAGCTTTCTAATGAAAACTACTAAATCTTTATCGCACTGAGATTTGCAATGAAGAAAATAATACCTGTGAAATATCCCCTAGTCATTAGAATATAGATGTTCCTTAAACACACATCACAAACCGAGAGCTAGCCAGGGGGATTGCCAACCAATAAGTAAAAAGTAACCCACAGGAGGAATGTCTAGGCCAGGGGTCCTCAAACTCCGGCCCCCCAGATGTTGCTGAACTACAACTCCCATGATTCTTTGAGTTACAGAGATAGCCAGAGAATCATGGGAGTTGTAGTTCAGCAACATCTGGGGGCCCAGAGTTTGAGGACCCCTGGTCTAGGCAGACCATCCATCGCGGCTCACAAAACAGGCCGCAGTGTTGTTTGTAACAGAAAATAACCCCCCCAAAACAGTGACATCACTGCTGTGCATATTACAGGGCAAGACCACTCTGCCTCTAAACACTGAACTGTAACCTAAACTGCAAAATGTAGAATAAAAACAATTAATAGCGGCTCTGTGACTATAGCATTCTATAATACTCTGTACTTTCCATTTGTTCCAAATTCTATGATATAGGACATGTTCTACCCAGGATGTTGCTGTTTGAATGGAAGTGTCACAAGTATCTCATCATGTCTCCAGACTGATCAGCTGTCAGAGTAACAGATCAGGTAATGGCAACAATTCTCTCCAAACCAGAAAAACACTTATTCTTTTGCTAATGACACTTTAAATTAACTTTTTTCAATGTGTACAAAAATGGAGATAAAAGGACAGCAGGGCGCAGCCGCTGTTTGTGACTTTTACTGTGTCGAGCCTGTTCAGGAAACAATAGCATAAAAAAACATGTTTACAAAACTAAGAATAGGTGCAGCTCCTATCCTGCAGGGTTAACAAGCAAGGAGGCCTCATCGCAAGCCACATGTCAGCTCCCTGAATATCACACATGTTTACTGCATTCTTGGACAGAGAAACCGCCCAAAGCCAGCGCAAGCCTCAGGCACCAGCTGGGACATTTGTTATCAAGGAGGGGGGCTGAGATTCCACATATTAACGCCTGGCATACAGCAGCTGCACTGTCATAGTTACCCAGGGCTTCTACGTCAAAGTACATCACTAGGACTCACAGTCCATGCTAGTGCGTGAGATACGGATACAATTACATTTTACACCAACATAAACAAATTCACAAACTTAGCATCTTTGGCCATCTCTTACTGATTCCTGCACCAGTCATAAAATAAATGGAAAGTTTTACATTATTATTATTTCTATAGCGCCATCAGATTCCATGATGGCAATAAGAAGCCAATCAGAATAAGATAATATGCACAATGGGGAATAATACTTTGTCCTGTGTGGCTTCTCCCAAGTGAGATCTGCAACTGGCTGACACAGCCCTCCTGACCCCTCTACTGCCACCATGTTGGCGGGTTTACAAAGAAATGCTTTCTATACGTTCTAGTAATCTCTTTAATGTAACTGCAGAACTATACCAAGGGAAATCCACATAACCTAAAGTTGTATACCAGTTATGCCTACTCCTTGGCACGGCAGACATTTGAGATCTACATTTCCCATCATGCTCAGCCAGCCTTTTGGCCATCAGTGAAATATACTGTCCATCCTAGGATAACAACCACTGAAGGATCAAGTTGGAGTAAAATAATTTAACAATAAAAATAACTTGGGGGGGGGGGGGGGGGAATAAATAAATGTCTTGCCCTGTGATTATATAGATCATTCGGGGTTTGCATTGTAATAAAAAAAGCTTCATAGGAAGTAATAGACATTAATGACAGGTGATAAGTGGTTTTCTAATCTGTACTCTAGTGTATAGCGTAGGTATTGCAAGCTTTGATGGCACACTGCTGACACCTAGTGGAACAAGGCTGCCACACTCATGCTATTCGACACCAGTAGGACAGATTGGGACCTATGCTGGGGTGCTAGAAGAATTATGGAGCAGGTGTGTTGCGGACACTGGACAGAGGCGGCTCATATAGATAGACCATTGTTTGAAAAGATGCTGGCGGCAGTTTTTGGTTACAACGTTTCAAGGTCTTGTGGAAGACATTTTATTGTGTGGAGATATTTTCACCTCAATGGCAGAAATGATTACAATAAAAATAGTTTAACACCCAAAATAGATGGCGACAAACAGCCTGTGTTGTTCTTCTAATCAGATAAGTCAGTGATTGTTTACAGCAGGGGCCCAAATATCCCATCATTCTCAGCCAGTATTTTAGAATGATTACATTTCCCATCATTCTCAGCCATTATTTTAGAATGATTACATTTCCCATCATTCTCAGCCAGTATTTTAGAATGATTACATTTCCCATCATGCTCAGCCATTATTTTAGAATGATTACATTTCCCATCATTCTCAGCCATTATTTTAGAATGATTACATTTCCCATCATTCTCAGCCATTATTTTAGAATGATTACATTTCCCATCATTCTCAGCCAGTATTTTAGAATGATTTCCCATCATTCTCAGCCATTATTTTAGAATGATTACATTTCCCATCATTCTCAGCCATTATTTTAGAATGATTACATTTCCCATCATTCTCAGCCATTATTTTAGAATGATTACATTTCCCATCATTCTCAGCCATTATTTCAGAATGATTACATTTCCCATCATTCTCAGCCATTATTTTAGAATTATTACATTTCCCATCATTCTCAGCCATTATTTTAGAATTATTACATTTCCCATCATTCTCAGCCATTATTTTAGAATTACTGCTGTTTTAGTGTCGGGTTTATCGTCCTTTCTCGCTTGCTCTGAGTGCTTCTCATAGAGAGGCATTGCTGGCGGATCGTGGTAATGGCTGCTCATGCATCGTATGAGCCAATGCTGGACTGGCCGAGAGACCATCACTAGACCATCTCCAGAGGTGGAGTTGCTGTTCGGTTTCATTTAGCAAATGATTTTACTGGAGCAATGAGGATCATTTTGAAAATAGCAGAGATCCATGCACCTCATTGTGGTTTTAAAGTCCGTGAATAAAATGAAGCTCAGAGGAATTTCAGCAGCTGAATTCAAGATAACTGAAAAACATGGCCGAGCCGCTTTTTAAAATATCATTTTGTTTTATCAGCTAAATGGAATGCTCACAAATCTTACCTTTTATATGTTATAATTATTTCTTTCTTCGGGTCTGCTTCTATTTAGTGACAAAGGCTTTCTCTAAGAGCAGCAATTAACAGATACGTGAAACAGAGCATCATGGGAGGTGTCGTAAATGCAGGTGGAATGCAGACACTAATTACACCTGATCAGAATGGATAGATTTTGTGAACAGAAATAGTTCAGCCAATTAAAACCTATGTATTTAGGACAAGCATGGAAAAGTGTACTTCTTTAACCACAACTCACCATGACTGGCCCTTATCGGAATATCACCACCAATGAGGGTTAGATAGTCTTTTCCAGGAGTCAGTGTGACATTAACCGGACAATGCATGCAACAGATGATGATTTGTTTTAATGAGTCAATCAGCATCATATAATGAATTGGAAGCTATGGGAAACGTTTAAACCTTAGTTGACTGCCGGCATAGATTCTGATGGAATGTGGTAAACATGTACTGTACTCAGCTGGTATGGCAAGCATGAGGACATGAGTTCTCTTTGTACCATCTCTTAAACAGGTTTATCATATTGTTCGCACGAACTGTGTGTAAACAGTGAAAACGGAAAACAGTTGAAAGACAACACATTTCAGAAGGCAAAGACGATAATGTCAATCTCATCGAATATTATATTGCCATATAATAGGACAGCACGACCGCTTAAAGTTGTGATGGTAATCTTGTCAGAGCTTTATGAGAAAGGTAATTCAGTAATGTCTGGAAGTGGGATGACAAGGTTAGACATCACTGTCCTGATGGCTTACACTCTCTCTAGAAACAAACAATCAATGTATTTAAATAACCGATGCAGACACATTTACCATGGTGAAAATCCAGTTTTCCACTATATAATTAACAACAAGTACAAAATGTATAAATGAATTCCATCTCTGCCATCTGTTCCCTCATCACTCCTTCCTAAACTTCTCACATATTCCAGACTCACACTTCCTTACCACCTCTGGTGACGGCTGCAGAGATATTAGTGGTGTCTATGGAGGATCCGGCAGTCTACGCCATAGACGTCAATGCCGTACTCTCGCACATGCACAAGTGTACAGCAGTGATGTTGGCTCCTGGCCTGACTGAGGAAGACGGCGGCGCCCGCAAGGGACAGGTTCAGGTAATAAATGTTCCCATTTCTGAGATGTTGGTGACAGTGCCGCTTTAAACTACTCATCCATCTGCACGGGAGAAAGATTTAGGCCATTTGCAAGCCCCCTCCGAGTGGTAGGCTATAATATGTTGTAATACAAAGCCTTGCATGTGCATAATTCACAAAACACTATTCCGCTGGTATATCATTCCTTTAAAGCTTTAGAAGGTGCACCGGAAAACTACAGATCTATTTGAAAGGATTGCAGCAGACGTGTACTGACATCCACTGCTAGTGGCTAAACTGCAGCCCCTCTAGAAGGCAGTCTCCTCACTACCATAACTAAATCGTTTCGCTTGATCTGTTGTCACAGGTAATTTACATAAACCAGTCAATACACTGGAAAAGCTTCTTTAACCCCTTAAGGACTGAGCCAAATGTACACATTTTGATCAAAACAAAACGTAAATATAACTTGGAATTTGACTATATGTCTGTTCAACCATAATTCATATTAAATGCACCCATCCTTATTATATATCATTTTATTCAGGAGAAATAGGGCTTTCATTTAACATCAAATATTTAGCTATGAAATATGAATAAAATATAAATAAATGGGGGAAATTAAGACATTTTGTTATTTTTTCTTAGTTCTGCAAGGTATTTTAACTGTGAATGTCATAATACTGTTTGCTGTTACTGCAATAAAATACACATATTTGTATTCAGCAATGTCTCACGTGTAAAACAGTACCCCCTATGTACAGGTTTTATGGTGTTTTGGGAAGTTACAGGGTCAAATATAGCATGTTACATTTTTCAGTTTTTTCACATTGAAATTTGCCAGACCGCTTATGTGGCCTTTGAGACCAGGAATGAGAAATAACCCCATGATGGCATACCATTTGCAATAATAGACAACCCAAGGTATTGCAAATGGGGTATGTCCAGTCTTTTTTAGTAGCCACTTAGTCACAAACACTGACCAAAGTTAGCGTTCACATTTGTTGTGTGTGAAAAATGCAAAAAACTAATTTGAACGCCAATTTGGCCAGTGTTTGTGACTAAGTGGCTACTAAAAAAGACTGGACATACCCCATTTGCAATACCTTGGGTTGTCTACTTTTGCAAATGGTATGTCATCATGGGGGTAATTCTAATTCTTGGACTACCATATGCTCTCAAAGGCAACATAACCAATCTGGCAAATTTCAATGTGAAAAAACTGAAACACAAGCCTTATATTTGACTCCGTAACTTTTGAAAACACCATAAATCCTGTACATGAGGGGTACTGTTATACTCGGGAGACTTCGCTGAACACAAATATTAGTTTTATTTTAAAAAAGTAAAACGTATCACAACATGTTAGCAAGTAAGAAAAAAAGAAAAAAAAGGAGAAGTTTTCATCCCCAAAGATTAGAGTTTCACCCCGCTTACCAAAGAAAACATACATCAAGTTCAGGAGCAGGCAACCTTCAGGACTCCAAATGTTGTGAACTACATCTCCCAGAATACTCTGACAGCCAGATTGCTGGCAAAGCATCATGGTAGATGTAGTCCACAAAATCTGGAGTACCGAAGGTTGCCTACTCCTCATCCAGGAAGTGTAGGAATAGGGCTCACTTACCTTCAGAGCTGCAGAGGACTGACGAGCAGGCAACTGGCTCAGGAATCTCATGGAGGCCTCCAAATGCTGGGGTGGAAGGAAGAAATTTGGAACAAGAACAGGATCCGATCTACACAAGACAAGTTAAGAATAGAAACAATATACTGTGCTATAACAGTTTAAATGTTGATCTTCTTTCTACCAAGTGCTGATGGTCAATGTTTCTGCAAGGTACAGAATGTGTGAACCTCCCGCTAGATTCATTACCACACTCACCTCCATAATTAGATACATAAATTGCAATTAAAACTTGATTGATGGCTGAAGTTAGCCAACAGTCAAGTTACACACTGCCATATTAATTCTCTCCACTTCACACACACGTCCTGTTCAGCACTAATAGTTTAGATGATAAAATAGCGCCAGCCATGTGCTTACAGGAAAAGAGGGTATGACACATGGAAACTTATCAAGTGTTGGAAGCCAACAAGAAAAGGATACAGCAAGTCACTGGATTTGGCATTTGAACTTGATGGCAAGTTAGACAGCTCTGTAGCGCCCTCATCAGATGGACCAGTGTGAAGTGAAAGTGAAGGTACACATAGAGTATCTGACTCGGAATCACCTGGCTCAGGAGTAATAGAGGAGTCAGATCTACTGGTAGAACTTAAACCAACAGGTTCAGTCTTCTCAGGGTCACTACTACTGCCCGATGTTGAATCAGTGCGATCCGTACAAAGTACAGGGAGCGGTTTAATGCATTCCTCTACGTTATTATCCACATTTCTTTCCAGTTCTTCCTCTACCCTTTGCACCCCAGTTGAAAGTAGTTGAATGTCATCTGGCGCAGTGGATTCTTGATTAATATTTGATGGACTTGCGTCTTTGACTATGGAATGTTTTTGATCAAACTCAGATTCATCACAGCCAGCACTAGGGCTGCTGATTTCCTCTACAGGGTAGAATGAAGATCTAATATCAGTTTCATTTCTGTAACTGTCACTGGACCAAATACCAATAGGTTGTCCACGACCAGCTGTTTTAATGGGATCTTCGTCAGGATCCGTGTCTGATAAGATGCTGGACCAGGGGCTGGTCCTATCAGTCATGGTTGTAATTTCATTGAGAGTTCTTGGTTCAATAAAGTCTACCTCAAATTCTTCATCGCTGACATATTGAAGCTCTCGTTCATCTAAATATTCTTGTGGTTCTTCTTCAAGTAATTGATCTTCTTCACTTGTACATTTTTCTTTCATTAGATCATGTATGTCTTCCTGAGGTGGTGGTGTATCCCTCGGGGAGAATGGTGGAGAAGCAATATTGGGGGATTTACTTTCAAAAAGCTGTGTATGTCCAAGACCTAAAGAACTTCCATCTTTATTCTGAGAGGAATGCAGGTATTCTGGACCTTTTGTATCTAGATGCTGAATATTAGGACTCTCTTCAAGTATGCTGGATGTTGATCTTGCACTTTTAGGTAATTGCTGGAGATCTAATTGAAACAAAATTATGTATTTGATACTTTAATCACTTCATCTAAAGCAAACGTAACCCTCTAGATTTAACATGTTTCCCCTGAGGTCTTCTCCTAAAGACTTTTACTATTACCTGTAATAAAGCTGCTGACTTGGGAAACCAAAAGGCTGGACTTCCTCAGCAGAAGCTTGGTATCGGACTCATCTTGATTTTGGGCAAGGCTTGGATGCGTCTCCTGGACCCTCTCACTCTGACAGGAAGAGCTCTCTTGGGTGTTTTGACTTGAAAGAGATCTGTACAGCTTCTGGTTGAAGTATTTCTGAATATCATCAAGCTCACTTAGATTTTTCCTGCAGGAAAATGCAAATATAACGGTTTGTTGGAATACTTTAGAACATGCATCACTTGACCTAAAATTGTAGCAAGGCAATAGGTTGTAAAACAAACACCATTCCTAAATGCTTGGGGAAGGGCGTTCATTTGTGAAACAATATAGAATTCCATGAGTGGAAAGTAAAAGAAATAACAGTAGTGATGTCCCGAACGGTTCGCTGGCGAATAGTTCCCGGCGAACATAGCTTGTTCGAGTTCGCCACGGACGGCGAACATATGCGATGTTCGGTCCGCCCCCTATTCGTCATCATTGAGTAAACTTTGACCATGTACCTTACAGTCAGCAGACACATTCCAACCAATCAGCAGCAGACCCTCCCTCCCAGACCTTCCCACCTCCTAGACAGCATACAATTTAGATTAATTCTGAAGCTGCATTCTTTTTTTTTGTGTGTGTTTGTGTTTATTATACATTATCCCCCCATAGCCAGTAAGCTATGTTTATTATACATTAATCTCCCATAGCCAGTAACCTGTTTTTATTATACATTATCCCCCCATAGCCAGTAACCTGTGTTTATTATACATTATCCCCCCATAGCCAGTAACCCGTGTTTATTATACATTATCCCTCCCATAGCCAGTAACCTGTGCTTATTATACATTATCCTCCCATAGCCAGTAACCTGTGTTTATTATACATTATCCTCCCCATAGCCAGTAACCTGTGTTTATTATACATTATCCTCCCATAGCCAGTAACCTGTGCTTATTATATATTATCCCTCCCATAGCCAGTAACCTGTGCTTATTATACATTATCCCTCCCATAGCCAGTAACCTGTGTTTATTATACATTATCCCTCCCATAGCCAGTAACTTGTGTTTATTATACATTATCCCCCCCATAGCCAGTAACCTGTGTTTATTATACATTATCCCTCCCATAGCCAGTAACCTGTGTTTATTATACATTATCCCCCCCATAGCCAGTAACCTGTGTTTATTATACATTATCCTCCCATAGCCAGTAACCTGTGTTTATTATACATTATCCCCCCATAGCCAGTAACCTGTGTTTATTATACATTATCCCCCATAGTCATTTATCGTTGGACCTAGGCAGCATGATGTCTTAGGCTGGCCCAGAGAGTGAGTGAGTGAGTGAGTGAATAATATAATATATATGTTCAGAAACATATTAGTAATATATGTAAATCGGGTTCATGCAAAGAGGGTGAAAAGGTATTAAAGAAAAACACACTTATTGCATCAAATTTACAAAGCCACATTTTTAAAAGCTTTCCTCATTTCTTTCTCGGGATGAGGAATATATTGGTTGTAGACTGAGGATTTCCATCTGCCCAATCTTTTAATAATATGCACTGGAGTGTCAGTGTTGAAGGAGACCGAAGCTGCCCCTATTCTAACTGAAAGACCCGAGACATGGATACAACCCAATCTTAGGAGTAGTGTTCTGATGTAGAAGATGAATTTAGCCGTAGTCCGAGGGATTCAGTGAGAGTAGTGGTGAAATGTTGTGGCATGACTGAGTGTGGGTAAGTAAGAGTCAAGTATTTTAACTGGGCACTAGTTCTAGGTGGGATAAAGTGGTATAGCGGATGGATGAGTAGTTTGGTTAGTTTTAGAGGTTTGTAGAGAAAGTATATAGTGATCATGATTTTTTGCGATATCCAATATTTTTAAGGTGGTCTCAAACAAACATAAAATGCTATATAGAATTTGTGGGAATATCGAATAGTCGTGTACAGTAAATCAGAGAGGGCTCCGAATATCGAACCATCGATCGGTAACCTGGATGAAGTAGGGGGTCTATCTGTTTTATTAAATACACGGTAATATGCTTTTAACGGCATAGGACGTTAGGAAAGGTGTGTGATTGGGATAAGTGGTTGTGGCTGTATTTACCTTATCCTGGGACCGACCTGGCTCCTAAGCTTGAGCCGCGCGTGGCTGGATCACTCCTGCCTCCACACGAGCCGCATGCGGCTTGATCTCCTCTTCTGACTTAGCTGCGTGCACTGACCGCAGTAATCGGTCACGTGGCCCGCCTGGCACTAGGAGCACGGCTCGAGTCACGAGCTTGCTCTTAAAGGTACAGTGGGAGCCATAAGTTGATTCAGGCTCCCATTGGTCAAACGTCATTCCAGCACCCCCACACACGAACGTTTTGGGGGCGTAGGCATGACGTGGGCAAATCAAATGTTAAAGGATATTTAAACTTCCCTAGCCCTATCCACTTTGTCCTATCGTGGTTTCTGTGTCAGTACCCTTTAGTGCGTTCCTTGATCTATTTTATTTATTTTGGTATTGACCATGGCTTTGTTCTTGACTCTGAATTTATCTTTAACCCTTTCCTGTCTTGTTTGCCCGTGTGACTGATTACCATCTACCTGACTCTGGCTTGTTCTCGTTTTCGTAGTCTCTCTGTTACCATGACCTCGTCTCGTTTCTGATTACGCTTTATCTCTGTCTGACGTTTAGTCTGGCCATTCTAAGTCCAGGTAATAAGTTATATCCTAGTATTGTCCCTTGCTATCCTAAACTCTGCGTGTTGGGGTATTACATCATGACATTATGATAGGACCATGGGCCCTGCAGGTTTAGGACAGCAAATGGCCTCCTATGAGGCAAGATTTTAAGAACAGGCTCACCGTATGGACCAGATTGCCCAGGCCAATCAGACACTTTTGTCCAGAAATGCTTATTTGGCCCCTGAGACACTGGTATGCGTACCATCTCAACCAGTACCTCCCATTCTAGAGGCATCTATCCTGACTAGAGATGTCCCGAATAGAGATGTCCCGAATAGAGAATAGTTCGCCGGCGAATAGTTCCAGGCGAACATAGCTTGTTCGCGTTCGCCACAGACGGCGAACATATGCAATGTTCAGTCCGCCCCCTATTCGTCATCACTGAGTAAACTTTGACCCTGTACCTCACAGTCAGCAGACACATTCCAGCCAATCAGCAGCAGACCCTCCCTCCCAGACCCTCCCACCTCCTGGACAGCATCCATTTTAGATTCATTTGGAAGCAGCATTCTTTTTTTTTTGTATTATTATTATTATTTTTTTGACAGAAGTGTGTTATATTTGAGCATGCTAGGCTGAACATGCGTATATTATGACTAGTTGCACTGAGGGTATGAGTATGTAGCAGTACATTGTTGTGAAAGATGGCTGTCATGTTTAGGGTGTAGCTTGCACGTTATCAACTGTGTATTTATATCAGCAGCTCCACCACTAGTTATAAATCAAGTGTGAGTCGCCCCATGAGATGAGACTAGTGAATAACATAATACATGAACGGTTAAGGTAAAGGCATGTAAGGAACTACGACAATAAACTCTTTAGGAGGTGAAATAATGACATGTTTAAACGCTTGCTACTTTACGATTAGTTATTGTGCAGAGAGCAGTTCATGTGATCAAAGGCATGGTGTGGAGGATCGGCTATAGTGGGACATGCTTGGCAGGCTGCTGTTTACTGCTTGTGCTTATCCGATCCCTTCTGGGCGCCAGTTGCAGACCCTGGGAGTCCCTGATACCTGGAACAACAAAGGCAAGTCTCTGACTGAGTGCCGGGTTTGCAGCATGAGGTGGTGGAAGCTTGTTTTGTCGGGTGGCCGGATCTGTCCCGGTGGTGCTTCACGTCCGGTGCGGGATTGTGGTGGCTTAAGGTGGAGGCGAGTGCTTGACGTGGGGCAGGCTCTGCATTTCTGTTTGTGCCTCTGGTCCAGTCTTCGACACCTTTTGCGTTGGTGGATTTTAATGGGGACTGCTTCGCTTAGCTATGGTGGAGCTTGTTGGGGCTGTGGTGGAGCTTGTTGGGGCTTCCTGCTTGTTATTTGATTCCAAAATTGATTAAAGAGTCTGTCCAGCTTAGACTCAATATCCTGCCATGCTTTGCTGGTACCAGGAGGACACGCGGCTGCCGCCATATTGGGAGAGTCGCAGATGAGTATGTCAGCCTGGGCGGTTGTGCTCTGTGCGTCCATTAGCTCCCAACAGCCTCTCAGGGGTGGAACATCAGTCTGCTTTTTTTTTTTTGTCTAATCTAATTGCAGTTGCCTGCCTGCCAGCGTGTGTGTCAGGCTCACAGCGTATACTGTGCCCACTTGCCCAGTGCCACCACTCATATCTGGTGTCACAATAGCTTGCATTAAAAAAAAAAAAAAAAAAAAAAAAATCTTTTTTGACTGTAATATAATAGCAGTCAGTTTCCTTCACACGTGTGCGTTTCAGGGCCTGCCAGGGCACAGTGTCACACCAGTGCAACTCATATCTGGTGTACATTTAAAAAAAAAAAAAAAAAATACAGGGGGCTTGTTGTCACCTTTCGGGGACCCTTGATGTTGTACGTGGCTGGGTGGAGGAAGAGACCTTCAATGACATCAGTGAGGACAAGGAACGGGACATGCTAGCTTGGTATCCAACCTTGTGCAAATGGGGAGTTTGCGGTTGTGCAAATGGACTGTTTGCGGTGCGTTAAACAGGGAGTTTAGTCTGTCACTGTGAAGCGGGCGTAACCCTTACACTACCTGAAAGCACGTTATTCCAAACAATTTAGGAATGTTAGGTGATTTATGCCCTTTATGGATTAAAACCAGACTCTGCATCAACTATGTAATTTTCCATGGGAGTTTTGCCATGGATCCCCCTCCGGCATGCCACAGTCCAGGTGTTAGTCCCCTTGAAACAACTTTTCCATCACTATTGTGGCCAGAAAGAGTCCCTGTGGGTTTTAAAATTCGCCTGCCTATTGAAGTCTATTGCGGTTTGCGAACATTTGCGGAAGTTTGAAAATGCAAATGTTATGTTCGCGACATCACTAAATAACAGCTATTACGTAGAATGCAATACAGCTGATCAGCTTCTCTGGAGGATTTCTGTAATTAAAAGGTGTTAACGTTTGAGTAAGAAGGACAATTTGGAACCTGCACCTGGCTCTTTTGGTACCATCATAAATCAGAGCAGATTATTAGTCTAAAAAAAAAAAAAAGACAACACCATGACACAAGGTGTGTGTGTGTGTGTGTGTATATATATATATATATATATATATATATGTGTGTATATAATACACACACACACAGTATCTCACAAACGTGAGTACACCCCTCACATTTTTGCAAGTATTTTATTATATCTTTTCATGTGACAACACTGAAGAAATGACACTCTACTACAATGTAAAGTAGTAAGTGTACAGCCCGTATAACTGTAAATTTGCGGTCACCTCGAAATAACTCAACACAAAGCCATTAAATGTCTTAACCGTTGGCAACAAAAGTGAGTACACCCCTAAGTGGAAATATCCAAATTGTGGTTTATTTCAGGATATGAATGCTCCCCCCGTTCGGTAGTTCATATTTCCCAAACGTTGTTCGTGTAGGTGGTTGGGAACTGGAACGGGCAGTTGTTTAAGGTTTACCGGCCTTCACACGAGTGCCTAGCGGAAAAGGGTTCCAGGCACTCGACGACCAAGTAACGCTGCCCACGTTTGGGAGACAAGATGGCTGCCATGCTCTCTGCCACATGTTTGGTTATACGAAATGGCGGCCACCCAGGGGAAGCACTTAATTGTTTCCCTTGCGGTTTCGTACTTAAGTAGTTGGGGTCAACATTCTAATAGTTCACAGGGGTGGCCCTCATTCGGGAGACGAAGGGATTCCATTCGTATGCCAATCACCTCCTCATTCCCTTTACATGCGATCAGCTGCTGCAGTTATACTATTAACTCTCTCTGCTATCACATACAAATCTCTCTGCTACCTCTTGTCTCATCTCCCCAGTTTAACCTTTAGATTGTAAGCTCACGGGCAGGGTCCTCTACCTGTTGTATCGGTCTGTTCTTATTGTGTTTGTCTTTTTCCCCAATTGTACAGCACTGCGGAATTTATTGGCGCTTTATAAATGCCAGTAATAATAATAAATAATAATAAGAATGAAGTCCTCCGAATGGCCAAAGAGGAACCACACAAAATAACAGGGGGAAAACACACAAAAGGTGGAAGTTCTGTTAAAGGGGGAACGGACAGCCGAAAAAGGGGATAAAAAAGGGTCTAGCAAGCGTCCATTCCGCTACATGTGTATTTGTGTTTAGCAATGTATTAACTATATCTATATTAACAGTATTTAAAAACTGACAGTCTCTATGGTCTTCCCCGCTTCTGTGCAGGGAGTAAAACAGAGAAGACCATAGAGACTACATGTCGGCTTTCAAACACTGTCTGACCCAAGGTGCATTTATATGGCTGAATGATCTTCTCAGATACTAAAAGTATTTTATTGATTTATTTTTACATATACTTCATTGAAAAAAATGATAGATTTCCTTTCAGTACTTGATGACAGGATTCTTATATTGAAGTCGTTTTGAGGTGACTATTGTCCTTTAAGGATTAAGAAAGTCTGCATTTTATAGCCGACTGGGGACTGCCATGACTTCATTCTTGTCTGTGCATGTTTCTGGTTACTGACCAGGACTTAAATTCTAGCATGGTAAAAACAAAAAAGGGAATAGGGGGCACACCCGGAACCGGCATCAGATTTTATATGTTTTTCATTGAATTTATCACATTAATTTTGCATTATATTTATTCACAATGCTCTTACAAACAGATTATTTAAATACACTGCAGTTTATTTAGCACTATTTGTCTCCCACGTTTGGCATTAGTGTAGGACCCATCGATATTGGGGTACTGTGAAGTAGTGGTGGGCTTAACACAATATTGCCATATGGTGGAGCAGAATCCCCACATCGGTTTGCTGAGATTAGAGATTTTAGGTAGCTTTATAGAATTTAGAATGTATTTTATGAGCGCACTGTTCCTTAATCTGTATTATGGAATTCTAGTGTGATCCTAAATGGATGAAAGGCAGCCAATACGGATACAGATTTGTTTGGAAATAAGCAAGTCACGAGTCTTTTCTCATGTGTATTTTTACAGCTCTCTGTATCTGTCAAGTCTGCTAAATACTGAAACGAAGACTGTTACTGCAACGTTTCCTGAGCAGTTGGTAAATGATTTATTTAAGTAAAGGAAATACATTTGTTGCACTTTATCTTAAGGAGTTCTAATCAAAGTGACAAAAAGAAGAAACTCGTTAAACCTCAATTCTGAGTGAGCGATTCCCTCACCTGAGAGTGGCTAGCAGTGATGTACGAGAGGACTGGCTGAGCAAATCCAGATGTGCAGCGCAGTGGGTGTTGCGTTCGGCCTGCTGCAATGACTCATGGAACCGCCGCACGTTATTCATGTGCTCCTCATGACGCAGAGGACTAGACACCTCATACCTACAAACAAAACAATTTCACTTTAAAACAACTCACAATAGCGTGGGATTGCAACCCACTACTGACAAAAAGGGTTTTGTGATAGCAGTCACTACAATCCTTTAGAATTTTACATCACAGACAGATTTTTTTCTTGAGGTCTTTTTACTAAGGAGACAAAAAAACATTTGTGCAATCATCAAATAATAGAATGTATATGCCTCCTGGCAAAAAGATTAATTATATACGAATTGTGACTATACTCTGTCTAGATATTATTACAGACAATTGAATATATTTAGACAAAAAATGGAATTTGATCTTAGTCTAGACCAGCCCTCTATTTACTAGAAATATATAGAGTTCTACCGATTATTATTAGCACAAACTGATCAAAGTCATAAAAATACAATGCATATCATGCGACACATTTTAAAAGTTTATTTGTGACACTCTGGATTTGTGAAATTCACACATATACAGGTAAATGTACAGAAAAACAGAATCCTATTTCAGTTCAAAACGTTTAATGTGCATTTATGTACATTCGTGTGATATACCCACTTGGCAAAGGTTTAATACGTGAACTGGGAAAAGCCTGGGATGATAAGTGTGACAATGACATAAAAATAAGATAGGATCAGATCCCAGCACTGGCAATGGAGCAGATCACGGACTAGTTTGTGAAATCACAGGATCTGCGCAATGCTACAGCTCAAATTAAAGGACTGAAGGGTCTGCCTCCTAGCTGACCATACCCATTGTCAATTTAAACAACGCACTGTGTAAGTCGAAATGTTTCGCACATTTAGTTGTACAACGTCTCTTTGGCCTTCAAAGTCTCCACTCACAAACTATTCGGTTAGAACATTTTAAAGAAACACTATAGCATTAGGAATACAAACATGTATTTCTAAAGTTATACTGTTCTACTAAGGATTTGTGGGTTTAAATCTGTGACCGTTAAATCTAATAATACAGCAATGTTTTACATTGCAGGACTAAAACTAAAGGAGCACTTCATTAAGTGGTCTGGGTGCTTTTAGTGATCCTTTACGGCATGGCCTTTATTCAGAAGGGTTATTCCCTAAACTGAGATTACGGCATGGCCTTTATTCCGAAGGGTTATTCCCTAAACTGAGATTACGGCATGGCCTTTATTCAGAAGGGTTATTCCCTAAACTGAGATTACTGCATGGCCTTTATTCAGAAGGGTTATTCCCTAAACTGAGATTACGGCATGGCCTTTATTCCGAAGGGTTATTCCCTAAACTGAGATTACGGCATGGCCTTTATTCAGAAGGGTTATTCCCTAAACTGAGATTACGGCATGGCCTTTATTCAGAAGGGTTATTCCCTAAACTGAGATTACGGCATGGCCTTTATTCAGAAGGGTTATTCCCTAAACTGAGATTACGGCATGGCCTTTATTCAGGAGGGTTATTCCCTAAACTGAGATTACGGCATGGCCTTTATTCAGAAGGGTTATTCCCTAAACTAAGATTACGGCATGGCCTTTATTCAGAAGGGTTATTCCCTAAACTGAGATTACGGCATGGCCTTTATTCAGAAGGGTTATTCCCTAAACTGAGATTACTGCATGGCCTTTATTCAGAAGGGTTATTCCCTAAACTGAGATTACGGCATGGCCTTTATTCAGAAGGGTTATTCCCTAAACTGAGATTACGGCATGGCCTTTATTCAGGAGGGTTATTCCCTAAACTGAGATTACGACATGGCCTTTATTCAGAAGGGTTATTCCCTAAACTGAGATTACGGCATGGCCTTTATTCAGGAGGGTTATTCCCTAAACTGAGATTACGGCATGGCCTTTATTCAGGAGGGTTATTCCCTAAACTGAGATTACGGCATGGCCTTTATTCAGAAGGGTTATTCCCTAAACTGAGATTACGGCATGGCCTTTATTCAGAAGGGTTATTCCCTAAACTGAGATTACGGCATGGCCTTTATTCAGAAGGGTTATTCCCTAAACTGAGATTACAGCATGGCCTTTATTCAGAAGGGTTATTCCCTAAACTGAGATTACTGCATGGCCTTTATTCAGAAGGGTTATTCCCTAAACTGAGATTACGGCATGGCCTTTATTCAGAAGGGTTATTCCCTAAACTGAGATTACGGCATGGCCTTTATTCAGGAGGGTTATTCCCTAAACTGAGATTACGACATGGCCTTTATTCAGGAGGGTTATTCCCTAAACTGAGATTACAGCATGGCCTTTATTCA
This sequence comes from Pelobates fuscus, assembly GCF_036172605.1. Lineage (NCBI taxonomy): Eukaryota > Metazoa > Chordata > Amphibia > Anura > Pelobatidae > Pelobates > Pelobates fuscus. Next base: position 472,550,300 of record NC_086317.1, read on the forward strand.
GAAGGGTTATTCCCTAAACTGAGATTACGACATGGCCTTTATTCAGAAGGGTTATTCCCTAAACTGAGATTACAGCATGGCCTTTATTCAGAAGGGTTATTCCCTAAACTGAGATTACGACATGGCCTTTATTCAGAAGGGTTATTCCCTAAACTGAGATTACGGCATGGCCTTTATTCAGAAGGGTTATTCCCTAAACTGAGATTACGGCATGGCCTTTATTCAGGAGGGTTATTCCCTAAACTGAGATTACGACATGGCCTTTATTCAGGAGGGTTATTCCCTAAACTGAGATTACGGCATGGCCTTTATTCAGAAGGGTTATTCCCTAAACTGAGATTACGACATGGCCTTTATTCAGGAGGGTTATTCCCTAAACTGAGATTACGACATGGCCTTTATTCAGGAGGGTTATTCCCTAAACTGAGATTACGACATGGCCTTTATTCAGGAGGGTTATTCCCTAAACTGAGATTACGGCATGGCCTTTATTCAGAAGGGCTATTCCCTAAACTGAGATTACGGCATGGCCTTTATTCCGAAGGGTTATTCCCTAAACTGAGATTACGGCATGGCCTTTATTCAGAAGGGTTATTCCCTAAACTGAGATTACGGCATGGCCTTTATTCAGAAGGGTTATTCCCTAAACTGAGATTACTGCATGGCCTTTATTCAGAAGGGTTATTCCCTAAACTGAGATTACGGCATGGCCTTTATTCAGAAGGGCTATTCCCTAAACTGAGATTACGGCATGGCCTTTATTCAGAAGGGCTATTCCCTAAACTGAGATTACGGCATGGCCTTTATTCAGGAGGGTTATTCCCTAAACTGAGATTACGGCATGGCCTTTATTCAGAAGGGCTATTCCCTAAACTGAGATTACGGCATGGCCTTTATTCAGGAGGGTTATTCCCTAAACTGAGATTACGGCATGGCCTTTATTCCGAAGGGTTATTCCCTAAACCGAGATTACGGCATGGCCTTTATTCAGAAGGGTTATTCCCTAAACTGAGATTACGGCATGGCCTTTATTCAGAAGGGTTATTCCCTAAACTGAGATTACGGCATGGCCTTTATTCAGAAGGGCTATTCCCTAAACTGAGATTACGGCATGGCCTTTATTCAGAAGGGTTATTCCCTAAACTGAGATTACGGCATGGCCTTTATTCAGAAGGGTTATTCCCTAAACTGAGATTACGGCATGGCCTTTATTCAGGAGGGTTATTCCCTAAACTGAGATTACGGCATGGCCTTTATTCAGAAGGGCTATTCCCTAAACTGAGATTACGGCATGGCCTTTATTCAGGAGGGTTATTCCCTAAACTGAGATTACGGCATGGCCTTTATTCAGAAGGGCTATTCCCTAAACTGAGATTACGGCATGGCCTTTATTCAGAAGGGCTATTCCCTAAACTGAGATTACGGCATGGCCTTTATTCAGAAGGGTCATTCCCTAAACTGAGATTACGGCATGGCCTTTATTCCGAAGGGTTATTCCCTAAACTGAGATTACGGCATGGCCTTTATTCAGAAGGGTCATTCCCTAAACTGAGATTACGGCATGGCCTTTATTCAGAAGGGTTATTCCCTAAACTGAGATTACGGCATGGCCTTTATTCAGAAGGGTTATTCCCTAAACTGAGATTACGGCATGGCCTTTATTCAGAAGGGTTATTCCCTAAACTGAGATTACGGCATGGCCTTTATTCAGAAGGGTTATTCCCTAAACTGAGATTACGGCATGGCCTTTATTCAGAAGGGTTATTCCCTAAACTGAGATTACGGCATGGCCTTTATTCAGAAGGGTTATTCCCTAAACTGAGATTACGGCATGGCCTTTATTCAGAAGGGTTATTCCCTAAACTGAGATTACGGCATGGCCTTTATTCAGAAGGGCTATTCCCTAAACTGAGATTACGGCATGGCATTTATTCAGAAGGGTTATTCCCTAAACTGAGATTACGGCATGGCCTTTATTCAGAAGGGTTATTCCCTAAACTGAGATTACGGCATGGCCTTTATTCAGAAGGGTTATTCCCTAAACTGAGATTACGGCATGGCCTTTATTCAGAAGGGTTATTCCCTAAACTGAGATTACGGCATGGCCTTTATTCAGAAGGGTTATTCCCTAAACTGAGATTACGACATGGCCTTTATTCAGAAGGGTTATTCCCTAAACTGAGATTACGGCATGGCCTTTATTCAGAAGGGTTATTCCCTAAACTGAGATTACGGCATGGCCTTTATTCAGAAGGGTTATTCCCTAAACTGAGATTACTGCATGGCCTTTATTCAGAAGGGTTATTCCCTAAACTGAGATTCATGGTAAAGGGAGAAGAAATGTAAGGTCAAAAACATTGAATTGGAAGACATTTTTCAATTATTGTGGCAAATTAACAGTAATTTCCCTCAATTCTCCGCAATGCCTGGTTTAATAAATCAGCCCATATTATCTGTGATGCTTTATTCGTGAGATCATTCTCACATTTAATACGTATTCATATGATATAAAGCAGTTTACCTGGGATGAGCATGGGATCCACTAATCAGATTAACGGAGGGATTGACCAGGTCCTCTGTATGGCTTGCGGTGTAGCTGGAGAAAGCATCACAGACCAGATTGGGGTAAATGAAAGATCCATGTGATGGCACCTGACAAAACGAGGGAAAGTAAATTAATGTTCTGACATTACAGTATTAGGTATAGCAAAACTATCAAACCTGTGACATTAAAGTATGTGCAGCAGATTCACAGATCTTATAATAGGATGCACAATGGCTATACAGAAATGAAAGTTTCATACCTATAACAGATATTTTCTTATTTAGTTCTTGCACACGGGATAAATCTAAGGTGGATCATTACATAATTAAATGGAATTACAGCATTTAACACACAGCACCAGGAAGTAGCAGAACAGGGACCAGCCGGCAGCATGTCCAGGGCTTATAACAGTCAGTAACATGACCAGAGATTATAACAGTCAGTAACATGATCATGGATTAGAGTAGCTGGTAACATGACCAGGGATTACAACAGTCGGTAACATGATCATGAATTAGAGTAGCTGGTAACATGACCAGAGATTATAACAGTCAGTAACATGATCATGGATTAGAGTAGCTGGTAACATGACCACGTAATATAACAGTCGGTAACATGATCATGGATTAGAGTAGCTGGTAACATGACCAGAGATTATAACAGTCGGTAACATGATCATGGATTAGAGTAGCTGGTAACATGACCAGAGATTATAACAGTCGGTAACATGATCATGGATTAGAGTAGCTGGTAACATGACCAGAGATTATAACAGTCGGTAACATGATCATGGATTAGAGTAGCTGGTAACATGACCAGGTAATATAACAGTCGGTAACATGATCATGGATTAGAGTAGCTGGTAACATGACCAGGGATTACAACAGTCGGTAACATGATCATGAATTAGAGTAGCTGGTAACATGACCATGGATTATAATAGTCGGTAACATGATCATGGATTAGAGTAGCTGGTAACATGACCAGAGATTATAACAGTCGGTAACATGATCATGGATTAGAGTAGCTGGTAACATGACCAGGGATTATAACAGTCGGTAACATGATCGTGGATTAGAGTAGCTGGTAACATGACCAGGGATTACAACAGTCGGTAACATGATCGTGGATTAGAGTAGCTGGTAACATGACCATGGATTATAATAGTCGGTAACATGATCATGGATTAGAGTAGCTGGTAACATGACCAGGGATTATAACAGTCGGTAACATGATCGTGGATTAGAGTAGCTGGTAACATGACCAGGGATTACAACAGTCGGTAACATGATCGTGGATTAGAGTAGCTGGTAACATGACCAGGGATTACAACAGTCGGTAACATGATCATGGATTAGAGTAGCTGGTAACATGACCAGGGATTATAACAGTCGGTAACATGATCGTGGATTAGAGTAGCTGGTAACATGACCAGGGATTACAACAGTCGGTAACATGATCATGGATTAGAGTAGCTGGTAACATGACCAGGGATTACAACAGTCGGTAACATGATCATGAATTAGAGTAGATGGTAACATGATCAGGGATTATAATAGTCGGTAACATGACCAGGGATTACAACAACTGGCAACATGACCAGGGATTATAGCAGCCTATTACAGTGATATGTGCAGTGTATTATAACAGTCACATGACTATAATATCCAGTCATCTGATCAGGGAATTACAGCAGCAGGTCAGATGAGAGTTATAATTAAATTCACCTTTTAACCCCTTAAGGACACATGACGTGTCTGACACGTCATGATTCCCTTTTATTCCAGAAGTTTGGTCCTTAAGGGGTTAAAGTAGCAAGTTAACTGTTGCATTGTTTAAATCTCACTAACCTGCGTGCGTGCAGTGGTGGTCTCCTTCTTGGCTCGTCTTTCCTCTTTTAGTTGTGCAATGCTCTCCAGAGGGGTGATAGATACTTTAATTTGGCCTTGGCATTGTCCAGTGAAGTCCCCAATATTATACCAGCCACAAACTGATTGGAAACCAGACAGTAGGGGCGAAAGGTCTACAGAGGCGAATCCCAGGACTCGCTCCACATCTAAAGAAAGACACACACATTCTCGATCTTCATGGTAGTGTCAGGTAATGCATTAGCAACAGGTTAAACTCAGGCCCTTCATGGTTTATTATGCCATTATACCGTTTATATTCAGTAGTGACAGAAATTGTGCTGTGACATCGTTAATTATATAACCTGATTACAGATTCTATGCCCCTAATTGAGCCGTTTTCATGGTCTTATTCTACGTGCCAAATACATAGGTTACATTGTTTATATTTTAGGGCTAAATCAGTTAGTGCTATAAAGGTAAAAGTAAAAAAAAAAAAAAAAAAGTATATACAGGATTTAAAAAAAAAAAAAAAGATTTTGTAAAAACATTTTTTTAAATAATACATAACTCACTGGCAATACAAATCTTTGCGTTGTCTTAATGCACTTAAAAAGGACTTGCAGTGACAGCTATTATATTGGAGACCGTTTTCTGATTTGACACTTAAATAGCCTAAATGCAGAGGCTTGCAATATATATTTGTTTTACATTATAATTCAATTATTATTATTTATTATTCATTAAACAGGCCATTGGATTAGATTGAATTGACCTTGGCTTGTTTGCCCATCATGGGAACTGAAGTTCAAAATTAATCTAATAATCTAGCCAGGATTTCCAGGCCTCAATTACATTGAACACAGACAGCATAAAGATCCAATTTCTATGTTCTAGCACAGCTTAATGTATTCCGAGCACTTCTTTATCTACATGAAACGTGTGCTAGATCATATTAAGGCTGCTAGGACTGGATATTAGTAAATCGGTCCATTTAAGGCTTTTCCTGTGCTCACAGAATATAATAATGTGTGTGGTTCTACATACACATAGGATGCTGATGGTAAGACTGTGGCCAGGTACATTTATATTCAGCCGATAATCACACGGCCTGTCAGCCATCTTTTACAATTGTATAAGGAATGACAATCCATGGATTGTACCAACTGGGGGTAAGGAGATTGTCATCAGTTTCCTTGCAAATCACTCCGTGATATAGAGTGTCCAACTGGCCACACCAACCACAGCTCATCACTTAAGATGTGCTATACGTATCCAATGTTAGATCCAAATAATTATTGAACAGTAGGCTGCTATGAATACAAGTTGTATCTGGATAATAGCTCTAAACAAGATATGTTAAATAAATTTTTAAACTGAAAGAGGCAGAGAAAGGATAATCACAAAAAAATGCCTGTATTTATACAAATACACAGAAACATAAAACTGCCCATACACAATAGGATTCAGAATAAAGAATGCCAACAGTCACCTTTGTTTGTGGACAATGTATAATGCAGACCTCTCAAACAAAGTTTTAAAATGCACAGTGTATGTGACCACGCCTGCGTCTGCTTTAGACATAATACGAATGATCTGCTATGTTTAACTTTCTACACAAAACCACTTTTCTTTTTTTAGTAAATACCCCACCAAACCAGCCCAGGAGATGTCGGATCTCAGGGTGTTTTGATTGCTGGGATTAACCAAGATCATGCGGCTTATACAAAGATCACAAACAGGAGGAGTTATATGCAGAAATCAGATTTACCGGTTTTGTGCCAGACTTTGAAGACTAAGCTTTGCTGTGGGTCCAGGAGAAGTTCATTAGGCAGGCTGTGGAAATGATGAGAGATGGTTAAAAGGTTTTTTTGTTTACCTCATTAAATTTCATTACATTTCCATGTGAGGGTCAGTAAAGAGAAATTTCAGAGCCCACTCTACCTTGCGTCTAGTGAAAGTCAATGATGATATTCCTCTTGCTTTTGTGGCTCTATGACTGACAGATCCAGTCTGTGATATTATGTGTGGCTCATTCATTTTACCTGTTACATGTGGGCTCGATGCCGGCAGTGCGCAATGTTTATGTTGCCCTTACGTCTCAATAGGCAAAGAAAACTGGACTTACCGCGTCTGGTTTTGGAAGCTCCATATTGGAGAATCTGTGTTCTCAATTACAGGGGTACTGACAGGGGTGGCACTTCCTGCCACAGGAAATGACACGCAGCAACTAGGTGTGGACACTTCTCGCTCAGTTAAAGGTGTCCCTGTAATAAAGAAAGGAAATGTCATTGATTCATAGACAGTACTGTAAATGCCAACTCCCATAATGTTCCTTATAAGGTAACGTTCTTTATAAGACCACGTTTCACAGTCAGAGGGCTGCACGCTTTATGAACAAAACCAAAAATGTTAGACAGGTCTTCTCAAGGTGTTCTTGCACCAATGGCTATCTGCTACTTAATATCCAATTATCACATATACAAAGCACTACAAAAGAACCCTGCCGAAAAGTGAGATAGGATCTGAGAAAGTGACGCTTAATTAATTCTTTATTTCTCATCTCCTGCCCCGTCTGCTAGACCCTGCAGGATCCTCCCGAGTGTGATTAAAGGAACACTATAGGGTCAGGAACACAAACATGTATTTCTGACCCTATAGTGTTAAAAACACTCACTATCTAGCCACCCTGGTCTCCACTTGCCCCCCTAAATATAGTAAAATATTACCTTTATTCCAGTCTGCTGCTGCTGGCTCTGTCTCACATGTGCCAGCTTGACTGACTTCATCAGAAGTATTGATCTGAACCAATCACAATGCTTTCCCATAGGAAAGCATTGGATTGGCTGAGACTGTCAAGGAGGAAGAGCAGAGCCAGCACAATTCAAACATAGCCCTGGCCAATCAGCATCTCTTCAGAGAGATTCATTGAATCAATGCATCTCTATGAGGAAAGTTCAGTGTCCCATGCAGAGGAAGGAAACACTGAATGTCAGTACTGCACAGTGTGCAGCACTGCCCCAGGAAGCACCTCTAGTAGCCATCTAAAGAGTGGGCAGTGGAGGTGTCACTGGGCTGTAATGTAAACACTGCCTTTTCTTTGAAAAGATAGTGTTTACTGCAAAAAGCCTAAAGGGACGGATTATACTCACCATAGCAAATACAATAAGCTGTAGTTGTTTGGGTGACTATAGTGTACTTTAAAGTTCAATCTACAGAGCAGGTGATAAAAACGTCTAAAGCAAAGTAACATTTAATTGGAAATTTTACAAATTTTCATGCAGGCTGTGTGAGTCACAGCCTGCATAAACAGAAATGAAAGTAATTTAACTTCTAAATGACAGAGGATTGAGCAGTGAGTCTGCAGAGGCATGATCTATACACTAAAACTGCTTCATTAAGCTAAAGTTGTTTTGATGCCAATAGAAAGCCTTTATACACATTGTACGAACTTTAATTCATCGTTCTAAAAAGTCACTACCTGACAACTCTATATGTTTATAATACTTTGCGTAATGGCTTAACACTGAATGAGAGTTCTCGAGTGCATGCAGCCCATCCTATCTCTGCTGCTCGGTCTTACGCTCCCAAATTAGCAAGAGCAGGATGGGTAGCAGTGACTGGCGGAGAGTGTCTGCTGACTACTCTCACTATCACTGCCACTCGTGCTAGTATGAGCAGTGGTGTAGCCAATGGGGGCCAGGACTGTGGGCAAAGACTGTTTAACACCAAACAGTGCTAGGGGATTCCAGGCAACATAACCACTAAAATGAGATTAAGTGGTTGTGGTACCCAGAGTGGCCCTTTAATACGTGAGGTAAAGCATCTTTTGGGTTGATTCTTACCTTTTAAGCTTAAATGCATTGCCCTTTCAATCACTATGTTCACAGCAAATGTATTTTCCAAGTCTTCACCCAGAGAATGGCTGTCTGGACTTTTCAGTGGGACATTAGGTGAGGTTAATATCTGGTGACTCTTCATGGAAAGATCAGGTTTTTCTTCACTGTGGTCTATGGAATCCTCTTCTTCACTTGGACTCATCTCCTCAGTGTAGCTCAATCTCCGGGCTGCCACAGATGGGTGATAAGCCGAACTCAGAGCAAGATGAACTCTTACTGCTGCCCCCCAAAGGTTTGATACGTTGCGTTTAAAAAGTGGGTAAACTCCTATGAATGTAAACAGCAGAGTGAATGTAAAGTACTTGCTCCATCTATGTATGAACAATCTACAAGAGAGTTGGGCAACAAGCAGGGATTCAGAATCTGATTGGGCTATAACAGGATCTCAAAGACCTCCAGTGGGGCAGAATCATCTCACACAGATCTCTCATTGGCTGAGCTTTGTATGCACTCAGAGTACTTCTAATAAGGTAGCTGCATTGTGAAAGAGGTGTGACCAAGGGGCCATGGGTTACATTGCAGCAAAGTGCAGAACTATTTTTCCCCAGAGTGCCCTTTTAATCATTTCGGGACACGTAGTTTGGCCTAAACCTTGATATAGGAGATACTATGCTCCTTGATTAGAAAATCCAAACCATGGAGAGAGCTAGCATGTATTTGCAATTAAATTGTCAATATATTTTCTGTTTAAACACTTACCACTGATAGTGAGAGTACGAGAAGTGTTTTCTGAAAGTGTGCCAAGAGCCACGTAAGCACATCCAAGAAGACGGTCTGAATCTTGAGGTCTTGGACCACTGGTGTCTTTTCCATAGGAGCGCCAGACCTGTATTTCCAGCCTCTCCTCCCTCAGGTACCACACGAGTGGCTGATGCTTCATAAGCTCCATGCTTTTGGTCTGCTCAAACATGACAGTGGCCTGCTGCCCATCTTCTGACAGCTTTGGCCTGACAAGGGTGGAGCAGAATGCTTCTCTATCATAGAACTTGTATCTAAGGTAACAGTAAGTGCTTCTGTGAATGTGGTTTTGCCCAGCCAGCAGCAGGCAGTGGACTGGAAGCCAAATCTTTGGAATTGTGACAGACAGTGTAATCAGATCTTCTTTTTGCTGCCACTCATCCTCTCCACAAACACTGACTTCATGGGTGTCTTTTTCACTCTCGGTCCACCCAAGACCTCGAGCAACTTCCAGGACACGCTCCCTGTCTGAGTGGTGGGAAAAGCCAATAGAAAGCTCTAGGCCTCCCACAATAGTTTGTAGTATGGATGGAGCGTCAGCAAGTTTAGCATCCTCTTCTATAGTTATTGGGTACCAGCCACTGACACCTAACAAGTAAGCACACAGTCACATTAAACAGACTATATAGGGAGTGGGAAATAGAGCCTAACAAAAGTATATAAATGGTGTAGTGGGTCCTGGGTAACCCGGCTGGTTACCCCCCGTTATTAGTGTATTAAGAGACCAATTGGAGAGGGGGTTTGCCGCCCAATCAGGAGAAATGGCATAAAAACCCTGTTGGCACGGTTGCATTTGCTCTGACTGGGTGCTGGCTCCTTGCAGCAACCAGTCAGCGCTCCCTCGAGTTGACCAACCAGGAGAATGGTGCAAACCCAGTTTGAAGGGGCGTTCCTTCTCCCATTGGTCGGCACAGACTTCCACACGGCCATCGGGGCCCTATGGCCGGAGTGCCCCTGTGTGGTTAAAAAGTAGTTTGCATGATTTAATGTGAAAATTACAGAAAGGGGGGAAATTAAAAAGGGAAAAATATACATTCCAGGAGAGCACATCCACACATAGGAGAGGGCAATTCACAGTTAGGCAGTGGTCCTGCCACAAATGGCTTCTCCCAGGCACAGAGACTTGCTCAAGCTTAAACCCATCATGATAGCTTAGTTAGATGAAATTACAATTTATTTCCTGGTAGTACTACTTTAAAACTGATAAATTAGATCATCTTCACATTTCGGGCGAGTGGAGGTGACCCTGGGCTACACCTTGGAGGCTTTCCTGTTGCAACAGGGTTACAGCGCACTACTGCCAGATTATTTGGAAGATAGGCTGATCTGGGTTCTAAGACCAGGGCTTACTCTAGCATCAGTCACTTCTACTACCCAATAGAAGTAATGATTAAAACATGGTTTAATTTGTTGAATTTTAGGTTTCCTAATCCTGCCTCTCTCTATTGTTTCCTCTGGGTATCTGCTCACTATATGAATATTCCAGGGGCCTACTGGTTGGATTGCTCTTTTGGTTACAAGATTGTTTTTCTTCCTCTATACCTTAAAATGTGCAGCACATAGTCATGTTATAATGTTATACCTAAAACCTACTGTATGTCACGGGATAACGTGGAACTGATTTTACCTTTGCACAACAACAATAAAAATCTATAATGACGAATGATTACCTGATCGCCTGGTAAGAAGTTCTTTAGCTGGAATCCTCACTACACCCAAGTGGTAATCGCGGGCTGGTTGGGTTCTACTTGAAGTATCTGTAACAGTCATCAAAACCAGTATTTTTCATTTACAGTCATGAGAACACCAGATTGTTTCTTGATCAGAAATACTATCCAAGTTCAAATAGTGGCAAAAATATTGGCAGTAAAACAGAGACATCTGTGGCATAACTAAATTTTGAAGGCTTTGCCCCAGCCCAAGTACAACATCCTTGTTGAATTAGATTCTATATGAAGTTACAGCTACAGTTCCAAAAAAAAAAAAAAAAAAAGGATATCCAAATCCTATTTTTCATCAATGATATAATTACAGTTAGATCTGTTGATTGGTAATTGTGTAGACAGCAGAATGTATGACAAACTATAGATATCATTTTGGCATTTTCAGTACTCTTATCTTCTGCCACAACAAACGTTTATATGAATATTCTGCCAGTATACACGTTATACAGCTGTGAATCTGCCAGTATACACATTCATACAGCTACGGTTCTGCCAGTATACACATTCATACAGCTGTGAATCTGCCAGTATACACATTCATACAGCTACGGTTCTGCCAGTATACACATTCATACAGCTGTGAATCTGCCAGTATACACATTCATACAGCTGTGAATCTGCCAGTATACACATTCATACAGCTACGGTTCTGCCAGTATACACATTCATACAGCTACGGTTCTGCCAGTATACACATTCATACAGCTACGGTTCTGCCAGTATACACATTCATACAGCTACGGTTCTGCCAGTATACACATTCATACAGCTGTGATTCTGCCAGTATACACATTCATTCAGCTACGGTTCTGCCAGTATACACATTCATACAGCTGTGAATCTGCCAGTATACACAGTCATACAGCTGTGAATCTGCCAGTATACACATTCATACAGCTACGGTTCTGCCAGTATACACATTCATACAGCTACGAATCTGCCAGTATACACAGTCATACAGCTGTGAATCTGCCAGTATACACATTCATACAGCTGTGAATCTGCCAGTATACACAGTCATACAGCTGTGAATCTGCCAGTATACACATTCATACAGCTACGGTTCTGCCAGTATACACAGTCATACAGCTACGAATCTGCCAGTATACACAGTCATACAGCTGTGAATCTGCCAGTATACACATTCATACAGCTGTGAATCTGCCAGTATACACAGTCATACAGCTGTGAATCTGCCAGTATACACATTCATACAGCTACGGTTCTGCCAGTATACACAGTCATACAGCTATGGTTCTGCTAGTATACACATTCATACAGCTGTGATTCAGTCAATGCAGACTCATACTGATTTAATTCTGCCATTACACATATTAATGCAGATGTGATTGCGTCTTAAGTTGAAGCATGATCACTTTTGCTGTCATGATGAAGTTTAGCAGTTCTGAATCTAATTCTATGAGATCCTATCTGCTGATACAGATCTAATTTCAAGGCAGAAGCGACAATCGTTCCAGGTAAAAGACTAGGTGAATCTATCTAGATGTGCAAAGCCCACACAGCAGTATCCATAGCGCCAAACAGATCTCTTACTGAACACAACTAAAACCTGAGCCTATTTCCCCTCACCTGACATTACACTCTGGTGATGGACAGAAAACACGATGTCCGAGAAACTCAGGACCTCGGCCAAGCTGCTTGCCTCCCCGTTGCTCCTTTGGATAACCAGGTTACAAGGGAACTCGGAGTGGTGGTCAAACTCTGGGGAAAACGTCCGTGCCACAGTCCGAGTAATGCGCCTCTCTGCATCTGGCAGGAAAGACGGCTGAATCGTGACGAAGGCATTCACCCCAACATCTGCGTTGTATTGAAATGAAACATCACGCATTGCAACCGCTCTAAGAAAGGAGGGGGAAAAAGGATTAATTGTGAATTAGTTTAATCTGACTCCCTCTATATTTTAGAAGCACATTATTGAAGACAGGAATAGACAAATAAACAGTCTGACTATACTCGGTTTGGGCAGGTTACTGCATTGTAAGAACAGATGAACAGTAAATGGAATAATTGGTTCTACCTGGCAGCCGCCTGCAGACCTGAGGCTCGATGTATTTGCACTGAAATGGACGCCATCTTTGTAGCCAACATTCCTATGGCATTCCTGACAGAGCGTCTGTAGGTCACATTCACATTCAGCAAACCTAAACACAATGTTCTGTTAATTAAAAAGGACACAATAAAAACAGTAATTTCTAACTTTAAGTAGCTAACACCAATGGAAAATAATCCCATGTCCAATTCCAAATAAATGCGATGTCAATTCTTTGCCATTCACAGACATATCCGCAAACAAATAGCCCCAATAATTTGGAGGGATTAAACAGATCTATATTTTTCTCCACACCATGGGACAGGTAGAAACACTGAAATCTTTTTCTGTCAGCTTGTGCAATAGAACGTCAGTGTTTCATGGCTTATATACTGGTCCAGTTGTGGGTGGTTACACCAAGGAATGCATGGAATAGCCTTCCAGCTGGTAGAGGTTAACACAGTGAGGGAGTTTAAGCCTGCGTGGGATAGGCATAAGGCTATCCTAGCTATAAGATAAGGCCGGGGTGTCACGGCAAGGGTGCAGAATTTAGTATTACATTATGAAATATTATCCTTTAATGCCATTTGTGTAGTAAATGGCACAAAAGGATGCCATTGCTGAGGTCAACAGGGGTTACATCTTTTGAAGCTGGGACCCCCACAGAGGTCGGATGACAGAAGGGGAAGTGTGGATGGCATAGCAAGGTTGAAAGGGTTTTACTAATATGGATGTGAAGTAATCAAGGCTCTGCAAGGTGTGAGGTTCTACACTTGGGAAAAGTCTGAATGTCTCTTCATCCATTTGGCCTGTACCATTAAGTGCTGAGTAAAACTCTTTGAAATGTAAATACCATTTTAGCTTTGCTCCAGTATCATACCCAAAGGAAGGACAAAAACATTCATATTTACCCCACAGAATAATAATAAAGCCTAATTTTTTATTATATTTGGAATGGGACAAGCCCAATCTTTTAATTAAGCCTAAACATGAGTTGCACAACTTAAACCGTGTGGCAGGAATTGTGATGTCTGTCCTATTGGATCGCAGGTGGGGCGTGCAACGTGTCTATGGAATGGGAAAACAGTAACAAATTCATAGAGGCAATTATTATTTCTATGGCAGGTACAGTAGAGGAGATAAAACCAAAAAGTTTATATTTGGCTTGCTGTTTCTGGAACAAAGGAGGTGGTCACTTGGAATCACTATAGGTACGCCCCTGGGTGGGGTGTGATAATTCCACAGGGTATATCTCCTGTAATCCGGAAGGGTGGTTTGTACTTGCTTGGGGCCAAGATCTAATTTTGAGTGAGTCACCATCTTTCCTTGCCAGAGACCCCCTGGACAGAAGTTGTACTTTGAAAAACCTAAGTGAGTAATTAGGACTTCTGTTATTTTATCCTTTTTGTTTTTATCTGTTGTTGGTGTAAATAACTTGTTTATTATATATTGTTATATGCACTGTGACTATTTTTGCTCATAATAAACATTCATTTATTAAGTTCTACCTTTGTCTGGTTAAGAATCACGTTACCTGAAGAGACTAGTTAGTATTTTTGTAATTACATAGATATTGTGCTAAGTAATATTTGGTGGGTTTTATTGTTGATTTACCTGGGGGACCAAGGCACCCCATTTATAAATTGTCTTGGTGGTGGCAGCGTTAAGATAGTAATAGTTACATAATTATGTTTAAGTGTGGGTGGTGTTAAAAGGGGGATTTTGTCATTATTTCCGGTCTAGTGCAGACAAATAGTGTACTTTAACCCTTTCACCACCACAGCTACGTCACGCACACTCTTGGAGTAGGGTGCGTTTGTGACACAGGGACTAATGAAAGTATTTAGAAAATTGGGCAGACTAGATGGGCCGAATGGTTCTTATCTGCCGTCACATTCTATGTTTTACGGTTTTCCTAAGGGATGGCCTGTGAAAGTTTGGATCCACAGAAGCCCTAATGAGAAAGCTGGGAGCAATGTGCAAACGCAGAAGAATAATATAATATACAGGGGGTTCCTGTAGCCCTTTGTATAGAAGAAAAAGGCTTATTATGGCATGGAAGGTAATTATACGAGTCAGGCGTTGTGGGTTTTGCCCCTGACACATTTGCTAAAACATTTAGATTGAAGTAAAAATCTCTTGAAATCCCCCCCTTTTCTTCTTTCTTTGCTTTCTAATCCCTTTCTAATCCCCCCGTTTCGGTAAATGGAGACGGGGAGAACACGGAAGGTCTACATACACATTCCAAAACAACGGTGCACAATCACACAACATGAACCAAAACACACCCTACACTCAAATCGAGTTGCAAGATAGGTACACGGAAAGGTACGCCAGGGTAAACCCCCTATATTAAGGGACGAGGCAACACTATCAGGTTACAATGCATAAGGTTATATGTTATATTTAATATTTAACATTGTTTTTTCCAATGGTTACGCCAGCACAATGTAATGTGGACTTCTAAAAAGAAAAACCCCCTGGAGGACCGAGACAATGATGACATCAAGCCTCGTGAGAACTAGTTAAAGTTTTTATGTACAGTTAACGTGGATGTTATTCCTTTATCTATGTTTCGTGGCTTCTGCGTAAGCCCGTGCAATGTTATCATATCACCTCGTCCGGCAGGATGCAAAAATAAAGTACTTAAAAAAAAAAAAAAAAAATCTCTTGAAATCCCCTGCCCAATGCAAAGACCCAATTATTAATGATATCACACCCCGGTTTTCCAAGTCCTAACTGATTCCCCACACATTTCTGTGGACTGACTGTGTCCATTACACCAGGACTGTAGATGCTGGCTACCTGAAGATTGTGAGTGTTTGTCTCCAGGGCTCTGGCTCCTTGGAGTAAGTGGCAGACTGAATGCTTGGATGCCCACATCCTCTCGGTGCTGCATGGTCACCATGGCACAGAGACGTGACAAGGGTAAAACTCCTGTTGCAACCATCTGATCCCTGACATTGGGGTAATAGTACCTGCAACAACAGAGTGCAAATAAGTAAGAAAAATGTTCATCCTGGAGAAACAGCTGTATGGAAAGGAACTCTTCATATGAAAAGGAAATATGGAATGCAAGTATAGTCTGAATTACCAACAGAAACCGTGACAATCGCACGACAGGTACATGTTTCCCTGCTATACCCAGGTGATCAGGATACAGCAGAACAGGATGCTTCTGGGAAATCTGTGTAACCAAACGGAATGTCTCCGGTATCATCCATCTAGATAGGCTATTCACCAAATAGCCAAACTGGAAAATTCTCCAAATCATCTATGTTTCCAATATGACAATGTTTGGCTTAAAATGAAGTGAATAAAACACTTTAATAAAGTGAGTGGGCAATATATTTTTGACCAAATGGCTACTAAAAAAGACTGAACATACCCCATTTGCAATACCTTGGGTTGTCTACTATTGCAAATGGTATGCCATTATGGGTGTAAATTTTATTCCTGGGCTACTATACAGTCCCAAAGGCAACGTAACCAATCTGGCGAATTTCAATTTCAAATGTAACGTGCTATATTTGACCCTGTAACTTCCCAAAACACCATAAAACCTGTACTGTTTTACACGTGAGACTTTGCTGAATACAAATATGTGTATTTTATTGCAGTAAAAGCAAACAGTATTATGACATTGACAGTTAAAATGTCATGTAGACCTCGGACACCTTGAGTGCCATCGTCACCGTCCTCCCAAAAGAAGGCAAGGACCCCACCAACTGCGCTAGCTACCGCCCCATCTCGTTACTGAATGCCGACTTGAAGATATTCGCTAAGGCAATGGCGCTCCGAATCACCCAAGTCCTACCTGGTCTGGTACACCCAGATTAGGTTGGTTTCATTCCAGGGAGGGAGGCTAGGGACAACACCATCAGAGCCCTCAACATAATCCACACGGCCAAGCCTGGCAAGCGGGAGGTAATGCTCTTGTCAACAGACGCTGAAAAAGCGTTTGACCGGGTGGACTGGGCCTTCCTCGCGGAAACACTACGCCATACGGGATTCGGCCCCAACTTACGAACATGGGTGGCCGCCCTATACACCAACCCAACGGCACGCATCCGGGTCAACGGAGCCCTGACAAAACCGTTCAGCATCCATAACGGCACCCGCCAGGGCTGCCCCCTGTCACCCCTTCTGTTTGCCCTCACTCTCGAACCATTTCTGGAGGCGGTCAGACAGGACGGGGGCATAGTGGGGATCCGGGTGGGCGGAGCGGAGCACCGAGTCGCGGCATATGCTGACGACATGCTCTTCTTTATAGAACAACCAAGAATCTCGGCTCCAAACTCCCTGGAGGCGTTCAAGCAATATAACATAGTCTCTAACTTAAAGCTTAACTTGGAGAAGTCGGAGGCAATGCCATTAACGCAGGACAGAGCCCTAACACAACATATCGAAGCACACTTCCCTTTCAAAATTTGCACGACAAAGCTCCGGTACCTGGGGATCTGGCTGCCGAAAGATCTAACGCAGATATACCTATTGAATTTCGCACCTCTACTGCTGACGCTACAACAGGACTTAAAACGATGGACGTCCAAGTACATATCGTGGTTTGGCCATATAAGCGCTATAAAAATGAACATAATGCCACGTATCCTATACTTGTTTCAAACACTGCCTACCACCATCCCCCAAGTCTTTTTCCAGACGCTAAAAACAAACGTCAGACAGTTCGTTTGGAGCCAACGGCCTACACGAGTCCGGAGAACAATACTGGAACGCCCAAAAAGCGAAGGGGGAATGGGACTCCCCTCCGCACTCATGTACTACCAGGCGACACATCTACATAGGCTGGTCAACTGGCACGCCAATCCAAACACCAAGCAATGGGCGGACATGAAGCTTCAACAGGCACAGGGGAAGATCCCGGCACTCTTATGGCTGGGCGAGGCTACACTCAAAGATATGAGCACGGGCAACCCGATGATAGACGCTACTCTTAGGTTCTGGTGCGGGATACGGTACGCCAAACAGCTCACCACGTCACCCAACCCGCTCACACCTATAAACCAACAACCCGAAACTAGCGGGCGGCTTAACCCCTGCAGCCCTCAAAAATCTCCAGGCGACGGACTGGGTACACCTACACCAATGGTGCAGCGGCCGGAACCTTAAACCCCTGAGAGACTTGATACAGGACCGTGCAGTGACCGGGCTGGATGAATTCCATTACCACCAAATCAAAACCTACTATAACGCAATCAAGGGTAAGGACCATGTACACCGCCCACTCCTACACCTGGAACAACTATGCGCAACCAGGCAACACCTCTCGCACGGCGTATCAACGTTATACTCGGCACTAATGAGTAGCGGAGACAAGGGCGCCCTAGGCTTCACGGAACGAAGGGAGAAGGATCTTTCAACTGACGCACAAAGGGACCATCAGCTCTAAGTACCAAGAGTGCAACTATAAAATCCTGACGCACTGGTACAGGACCCCGGACATCTTAAAGCACATCCATGACACGATTCCCGGCGACTGTTGGAGATGCGGAACCGAGAAGGGCACGGCCTACCACATCTGGTGGACTTGCCCACGCATAGCCCCGTACTGGCAAAAGATACATCGCATAATAAAAGAAATCACGGGCACCGAGCTACCTCTGCAACCCCTGCCGATGTTACTTAACCATACGCATACGCCTCTAAAGGCATACAAAAAAGTGCTCACTATACACCTGCTCAGGGCGGCCAAAACGCTTATCCCCACACACTGGAAAAACACGACAGTGCCCTCCCTTGGGCAGTGGATCGCTAGGGTGGAAGACATTTACAACATGGAAATGATGACGGCCCCGCTGCAGGGACGAGCTGACAAGTGTGCGCTGACCTGGTACCCGTGGCTGGACTACGTTGCTAAGGGAGCTGCGGCGACTGGACCGGGCAGGGGGGCGGGGGCTGCGCGTGTCCCGGTGGGGCCGGAGGCTGGAGACTAATACGGATCAGGCTTACACGAACAGGAGGACGACTCACAGGTGACAACATGACTCAGGTCCCTGCCCGACCAGCCTGCAGATGGGCACAGACCAGGCACACCACAAATAGAGACGGCTGACACCCTACCATGATTGTGGCCTGACACAGAGCCGAATCCGAACCTCAGGGGACACAGGCCCCACTTGCCAAGGAACAAAACGCTGCACGCAACCGAGGGGGCATCCCAGCCACACACGACAACTGACACAACAGACTAACCGAACTCTATACTCAGCGCCCACATAGGGAAACCCGTGAACGACCGGCAGCCGATACTCACCGAACATGATACACCTCCACAGGGGGTACTGGGGTGGGGGCCGGTAGGAGACAGGGACAGGGGCACATGGACCGACAAAGGACTACAAACAGCCCATGACGGTGAGGATGCGCACCAGACAGACAAAGGATCCAGGGTCACAACGGATCCAGGGTCACAATAGAGGCCCAGCTCGGGAAACAGAGAACCCGCACACACACGACACACGATAGAAGAACGAGGTAGACAAACCAAATCACAAGCTCAACACAATAGCTACCAGGTAACACGAGATAAGGACGCACAGTTCTACACTCAATGGGGCTTCCCCATAACCCTCATCCGCATGACCAGGACAATAACGACAGAAACTGGGGATGCTGGGGGGGGAAATCCACACGACCACACGCGCCTAATCTGGGACGGGGGCACAGACACCCCAATACAGGGGGGTACTTAGACCTCAATTATCCTAGAAGCCTAGCCTCAAAACACCTGAGGCCATCTCACTGATCAGTTACATACGACCAACGTCAGGTCTAACCCAGACGATGCTCCCAGACACGCGGAGCATGCACTAACTATTATAACACCTAGCATCAGCAATACCATTAGAACAGGGACAAACAAGCGGAATTTTGACACGTAATATGATAACACTACTTTGTCCGATTGTCAAGACACTTCCTGTCCGATGTATCATTCAAACTGCATGTAACACATCTTTACTTTTCAATAAAAATTTGATTGACAAAAAAAAAAAAAAAAAAAAATGTCATGTAGAACTAAAAAAATAAAATTTCTTATTTTCTCCCATTTTTTCATATTAAATTATGTTTCATAGCTAAATATTTGATATTAAATGAAAGCCCCGTTTCCCCTGAATAAAATGATATATAATAAGGGGGGGTGCATTTAATATGAAAGAGGTGGATTACGGTTGGACAGACATATAGCGCAAATGCCAGGTTTTGTTTACGTTTTGTTTTGTTCACAACTTGTACATTTGGCTCAGTCCTTAAGGGGTTAAGCAGTAAGACAGTGATATGGAAACACAGTCAGCTCGGAGACTAGTACCAGCATAATCAAATAATAACTGATCTGTTAGACCAAGGGATTGCCGAACACAGATCTCAGGGCGTTATGTTTTAATGCTTGAAGAGTATCCTGGGAGGGGGATTTCTCCAGCAGCTAGGGATCTAAGTTTTGCCTTCCTTTAAACCTGCAATCCTTGTAAAATAATCTTCACAGTTTTGAGCAAAAAGAGAGTCGCTTGTTCTCACCTGCACCAGATTTCAAATGTCACCCCTCCTCCTCCAGATAAGCCCTGCTTGGAGTAGGCATTGAGCAGTAACCTCTGCACGGGGGTATCAGCTGGAGCCACCAGGGAATGGCTCTGCCGGTCATTGAACACAGGATCCGGCACACACAGGGTTGTGGATGTACGTACAGGCTTCAGACTAATACCTGAGATAAGAGCAGAGAGAATGGAGCCTTTACTAATAATATGATTAAAATCTACATTGATAGTAGTTTGTGGCAAATATTCTCCCAGGCTGCAGTACACGCTGTATTTATAGTCTCCCAAGCTGCAGTACACGCTGTATTTATAGTCTCCCAGGATGCAGTACACGCTGTATTTATAGTCTCCCAAGCTGCAGTACACACTGTATTTCTAGTCTCCCAAGCTGCAGTACACACTGTATTTCTAGTCTCCCAAGCTGCAGTACACACTGTATTTCTAGTCTCCCAAGCTGCAGTACACGCTGTATTTATAGTCTCCCAGGTTGCAGTACACGCTGTATTTATAGTCTCCCAGGATGCAGTACATGCTGTATTTATAGTCTCCCAGGCTGCAGTACATGCTGTATTTATAGTCTCCCAGGCTGCAGTACACGCTGTATTTATAGTCTCCCAAGCTGCAGTACATGCTGTATTTATAGTCTCCCAGGATGCAGTACATGCTGTATTTATAGTCTCCCAGGATGCAGTACATGCTGTATTTATAGTCTCCCAGGATGCAGTACATGCTGTATTTATAGTCTCCCAAGCTGCAGTACATGCTGTATTTATAGTCTCCCAGGATGCAGTACATGCTGTATTTATAGTCTCCCAGGCTGCAGTACATGCTGTATTTATAGTCTCCCAAGCTGCAGTACATGCTGTATTTATAGTCTCCCAGGATGCAGTACATGCTGTATTTATAGTCTCCCAGGCTGCAGTACATGCTGTATTTATAGTCTCCCAAGCTGCAGTACATGCTGTATTTATAGTCTCCCAGGATGCAGTACATGCTGTATTTATAGTCTCCCAAGCTGCAGTACACGCTGTATTTATAGTCTCCCAGGATGCAGTACATGCTGTATTTATAGTCTCCCAGGATGCAGTACATGCTGTATTTATAGTCTCCCAGGCTGCAGTACATGCTGTATTTATAGTCTCCCAAGCTGCAGTACATGCTGTATTTATAGTCTCCCAAGCTGCAGTACATGCTGTATTTAGGGCTGTGAGCTGTCGTAACACAGAGATCGGTCTATTACACCTGTATCTTTACCTGGTATGTGTTACCCAGTAATACATACTACTGACCAATATGTACTGTTATACTTAAAGAGCCCATATGGTTGTGCTGTTGGCCAACCTCTCAATGTCCTTACCAATGACCACTTCACCTATTCAATTCTCTCCTGAGTTAAACATTTTTTTCTCCTATCATTTAGGCCCAGTGTTAACTTTGCAGCATGACCTTAATCTGGTAATAAAATTCCTTCAGTTCCTTTAAAGTGAATTTCAATTGTAGCGTCTAAATAGCCAAACTGAAAGCATAACTGTCTTTTTTCTAATTTGGCTATTTTGACTTTAAATTTTCATTTTAGTGAATAATCCTGATTATTAATTATTCGAGATCTGGGGTGGCAAAAAGGTGGCTATCTGGTTGTTCTTTTTGCCACCCCTAAAGTAGATTGTAGAACAGCAATTGGTACAGCAAAAGGTTCAACATACCACCCTCAGGCAAGTCTACTCCCGGGCCGGAGTTTGGAGAGTACATGGGAAAATAGTACTGGACGAAACAATCAGCTTCTCCCCATACGGTAGACTGCAGAGGAGTGAGACCTCTCACATTCTCCACGTGGACTTCAAAAATGTGGTCCATCAATCCTTCCTGTGGACGAGACGTCTGAGAAGAAAACAAATGAACATTACCCCAAGATTTGAGAGGAAGAGCAGTGTTTCCCCATGAAAGCGAGTCAGCGCCAAAGCACTGCCAGTCTTCATAGGTTGCTCCTAGGTTTGCCATTGCTTTTTTTTACAGGAATGCATTTTTCTTAACAATAGTTATTTTCAGATATTAAAGGGTCACTCCAAGCACCATAAGCTAGGCAGTGGTTATGATACTAGGGGTACCTGGCGCTCTGATACTCTGCCAGACTGTTTACCAACGGTTTTACAATTACCTGGCTCTGTTACCCACAGTCCTTCAGTCAGCCAAAACTCTCAACCAATAAGGGTGTGATAACTCAGAAGTATGAACTTTCACTTTACCATATTTCATCATGGAATCAGCAAAGGTGCCTGACAGAGCCTGGTAAGTGTCAAACATTAATAAACAATAAACAGCAATGTAGTGGTTATGGTGCTTAACTTGCATCTTTCATTGTGGGCAGATTTAGGACATAACTTATATCAACATTGCTAAACAAATTAGCTGAAGCCACCAGGGGATTTCTATATTCCATTATATCATGACAGCCTTGGAAGACATTGGTCATGAAAAGGTGGATTTTCCATAATATAGGATTTTGGTTCAAAACAGCTGTATCGTTTCTAAACGGAGTTCATACTGTTAGGTCCTTAATGTTTAACCTTGTAAAATCTGATTAATTGAACACCCGCAGATACATCATTTCTCTGTAATTGTTACCAATATCTGCCATTTCTGGTTCAGGGGGTACCTGTACGGAGGACTGCGGTGAATCCAAAAAATGAGCTGGCCTTGAAATTTGTTTTTTCAATGGTGTTTCCCCATCCTCGTGTTTTAAACGCTGCAATGCCACAACCTGGTCACCTGATCCCATGGCAAGTAAAACTTTGATCCTGCCCTTCTCGCTGCCGCTGAAAACATCCGTAATCGGCACATAACTGTCTACAGCGACCACAGGATACTGAGCCTGAAGCAGCAGCAGGGAAATCTTGGGGTCTCTGAGTAAATAGGGACATATGTCAATGTACATACCGATATAAATTGGTAATAACATTTTAATGTTGCAGCAAACTAATTACCAATAATTCATTCTTAGTCTTGGAGGACACTTTCTTCTTTGTTTTACCCTTTCTGCTTGTCAATCAAATCCCAATCCAGCATGCAGAAAAGTTTCAATTTACTTCGCAATGAAAACAAGATTTTAAAATAAATAAATAAATATATAAATATATATATATATATATATATATATATATATATGCCCCAACAGAATTGTGGTGGGGAAAAAAAACCCTTCCACCTGTAGTAATGGATAGTGAATACATTGCTAAACACAAATACACACACATTTCCAAGATTATGGATACAATGTAACCACTAATAATCTATATTGGTAATCTGGCTGGTGAGAATATTAGGACTATATAGCAGGTAAAGATCATGATGTTGAGTAAGGGATCACGCTGACTGACAGCAATGCAAAGACCAGGATAGAACACAAAATTTCATTCATTTCTTATTCTTTGTGAAGGTCGTTAAATAAAGCAGTGGGTGCTCTGGATAAACTCAGATGGTATTATTTCTAGAATACATTGTCTCTATCAGATGTCCAGGTTATTGAGCTGAAGGCTGCAGGATAAGATAGATACAGCACTCCCAATGCTCAGGCACAGTGCTGAGCTCATTACCTGAATGACATGTAGAACTGGTTCAGGGGAAGTTTTGCAAGTCCGAGAAGCTGGTCCCGGCCAGGCCCGGACACCTTATTCCAGACCTCAATAACCATCACGTTGTTATTCAGTCTCTCTAGGAGTTGGTTTGTCAGAGAGACTGGAGCCACCTGAATGAGCACACAGTACAGTTACATATAAACCCGCCCAATGACCCTGTGCAAAAGGGCATTATACAGTACTGTATAATATAACAAGGGGGATTCGGAGTATCAAACTCATACATCTTGGGTTTATTTACTGGGGGGTCGCACTAATCCCAGTATAGACATACAGATCCTGGTTCATATTTACTGTATAGTCCTTTATAATAATACAAATGGGGGTGTCAGCATAAAGTTCCCATTTACTGTACAATCCTTTATATTCATACAAATGAGGTGGGGGGGTCGCACTAATCCCAGAATAGACATGCAGATCCTGGTTCATATTTACTGTACAGTCCTTTATAATAATACAAATGGTTGGTGGGGAATAAATAAGGTTTCCATTTACTGTACAGTCCTTTATATTAATACAATCAGGGAGTGGGGAATAATTAAGGCTCCCATTACCTGTGTAAAGTTAAAGATGGGCTGCGTGGTGCCCCACACTACAGCAGAACGAGTGGCTTCTGGAGAGGAGAAGAGTTTGCAGTTCAGGTAGGAATTGCAAGAGGCGAGTGAATCATTGCCAGCAGGAATTAACCCCCTCCCTTCCTGAACCATTAGTACAACATGCAGCAATAGCCCACTCTCCTCGATTGCTTGCTGCTGGGATAATGGTACTCGTGGTCCTTCAGCTGCAATATGAGGGGGGGCATTGACCTTGGCTGCTGGGATGTGGGATATTGGCTGAGTCTGTGAAGAATGCTCACTGGCCAAAACTGCAGGAATTTCTGGTTCTGCGAAAGTCACGCTATGATTGACTGAGGATTGTGGGGTTTGTTTTGTAGATTCATTGTTCCCCGAAGCGGCACGTGTAAGTTCTTTGCTTTCACCAGCAAGCTCTACAGAAATCTGTGGCATTGGAAGACAAACACCATAAGGGAACAATCGACACTGACGAGTTTCTGACAAACCATATTAAATAAATGTAAATGACCAAAGACAGTGCATGCCATAATAACAATATTTTCTTTAAATAGATCCTATTCCAAAACAGAACCGCCCATTAAATTAAAGCAGGGCTGTCACTTTCAGGGGTCTTTGCATATTTAGAAAATACCCCTGAAGGTGACATCTCTAGTTAAGTTAAGGTGGCCATGGGTAAAAGGTAGGTTTACTTACCTAAAGCCGCCATCTTCTTTCTGCAAACCTGCTTTAGCTCATGGTGCTTCACCTGCCAGGCGCTGTGTGCCGGTGCGTTTCACTTTAGCACGCACGAGAGGACAACCGCGGAGGGCCATGGAGTCTCCATAGATCATCTCATGATGAGCGAGACGATATCTGAATACCATAGCTGTCACTTGTGACACCTGCCTGGACTGGAGAAGCATGTATTCCTAACGCTATGGTGATTTCCCCCCCACCCCCCCCAATATGAAGATTACCTCTACTCAAAACAACAGCAAAATAACTGCACGCAGACCACTTCATTGAAATAAGTGATCTGGGTGACTTAATGGTCCTTCAAGTTACTAGACTCCTCCGTCGTTATTTATGGGGTGAGCTGACAAAATATAGTGTGATACAATAAGAACATGCCAGACAGACAGTGTAAGCACATCTGTAGGCTGGGATATATCTCTCTCTCACGTGTGAAACATATGTAAATGTAGCCTGGCTATTACATTGCTTTGTATTAGGAATGTGTGAGATACATAATGAGGTTGTTGATGTCTAATTCTTTTTTTATGTCGATGAAAAAGTCAATTAAAAAAAATTGAAACATAAAACACATAGAGCGGATATTAAAGTAGTATAGAAGGATATCGCACACTCTGTCTTTCCAGTTTATGATTTCCATATACTAAAGGTTAATATTCTACAAAGGTGACATTCTACCTGCTAAACACACAGTCCTAACAGTTAGAGCCAATCCACTGCGGGGTTCCATGAAATGTGAGTATTTAATATTCACAAGATTACCGCATCCACCTATAATACATACCGTATCACACAATATTTTAT
Source organism: Pelobates fuscus (assembly GCF_036172605.1). NCBI lineage: Eukaryota > Metazoa > Chordata > Amphibia > Anura > Pelobatidae > Pelobates > Pelobates fuscus. Next base: position 472,576,399 of record NC_086317.1, read on the forward strand.
TTTGTTATTTGTGCCTCCTTTTATCAGTTACCAAATAGTCAATAAACCCTTTAAATAAGGAGGAGCAGGTGTAAAATCGTTTTACAGCTACTTCACTGTATTTAATACAGCATGATTTTTGACGAGTTAACTTGTGGTGTTGTAGCTGCTGACAATAAGTCTGTTTTTTAGTACAATAAGACTGTTTTTAGTACATTTAAAACACCTGTCTCACAAATTTCACCTAGTTTTACAATTGCTTTCATTTAGAGAAAATGACCAAAAAGCAGCACCGTCACCTTAGAACTATTCACAAAGATGGAATTCCCAATATGATCACTAGATATACATTGTACAAAGTAGCAATTACTTTGTCTCATGTAGGATGCACTATTTGGCAAATTGTGAGAAAATGCGAGAACATCCACAGACAGTCTAATGAGATCTTCTATAGACCCCCTTTATGTACTCAGTCTCCTGCAAGAACAATCAAGTGATGTGCTTCTAGCAAGTGAAACCATCAGGAACTGAAAAAGATATGTGGGTGCCAAATAAGGTCAATATTAGGTCATCAGAACCTAAACTAATTAGGGCCACCGTAGAAGCAGACATGTCAGCCTGGGGAAGACTTAGCTATAAGAAACCATTGTGGAACATTCAATAAGCATCTTTATAATAAAAAGGAAAACCAAATCTAGAGGTCCCATTTCCAGAACTACAGATTAAAATACTTAAATTACATTACATAACAAATTATCCTGGGGTAAGTGACAGTAACACTATAATAAAACCCCCATTCAGAGTTAGTGATACCTGCAATGGTCCCACGTCTGAGGTCTCCTGTTGTGGCTCTGTTTCGTGCACATCAAGATTGCAGCTTACAGAAAGACCCTGAGACAGCAGAACGTCACGTAGAGGAAGGTTAGCGGAGCCCACAAGTCCTGGCTGGAAAGGAAAAGACACAGGATGTTACACTCCAGAGTCATAATCAGCAAAAATAAATAAATAAATGAATGAAAAGTATGTAACCATCATCGAGTAATATATAATATATAACCATCTCTGGGAGCTACATGTGGTTTCAACTGTGCCAGATTGTCCAAGCTGGACGTCTTTGAATGGATAATACAGAAGTAAAATTGCTGCATGATCTGAGTGCCTGTATTGACGATAATTGTGGGATCTGGAATAACTTTAGTTTTTGAAAGCCAGCTAAAAATGACAGATACCTTTGAAATACTATTGATTATAGGCAATACAATGTGCTGCCTCTTTAAGATCTAGTTTTGATATTTATCTTTAAATGCTCCAAAGTGCCAAAATGCATTCATATAGTATAGGAATTTGAAGCCTTGCGTTTTGCCTGTTTTCTCCAACTAGAGTTACTTACGCACTAACCAAAATCATGATGCACATTTAAATAACGGGAGGTTTATTGGCATCGCTCCAATGGCCATTTAAGTGTAATCTCACTTGCCAGGGTCAAGTCAAACCTCTCAGGTGAGTCCTACGCTAACAATTGACCTTGCTGTTTCTAGCTAAAAGGTAAAATCTCCAACGAGACAGAGAGGGATATTTTAATAAACAGCTGGTGTGGCCGCCCACACCATACCCATGTGTACCTTATTAATAATCAGTGTGTAGAGGTTTATAAAACATATCTATATAGATATATTTACATTATATGTATACACTATATATATATATATATATATATATATATATAAATATAAATATATACACACACGTGTCAAATAACATAAAATTGGGACTTGGGAAAACCTCCCTTTCTCCATCACTGGACTATTACGGGTACAACCTCTACTCTAACACTATATATATATATATATCCTCTGTTCTAAAAGAAGAAACAGAACAAGAAAACAGACACGTGGATGTGGCAGTACCCAGTGGTTAGAACATCAGGAAGAAGGAACATGAGAAGATGGACATATAGCAAGGACTGAAAAAAGAGCTAGAAAGGATGTGGAAAGTGAAGGCAGTATTAGTCTCAGTTGTGGTAGGAGCACTCGGGGCGGTCACTCCCAAGTTAGGAGAGTGGCTTCAACAGGTTCCAGGTGGAACATCTGAGATCGCTGTCCAGAAGAGAGCAGTTCTAGGAACAGCTAAGAAACTGCGCAGAACCCTCAAGAAGGAGGAATAAAAACAAACCACCCAGGAGGGGTGAGAGAATCGAGAAAACACACACACACTCACACACACACACACACACACTCACACACACACACACACACACACACACACACACACACACTAACTGTGGCTGTGAGAGTCTCTCACCTTTTTCTGGGCTCCGTTACGTAGGAAAATTTTGAATATTAGGTCTGTGTTCCACCAATGCTCAATCATCCTTCCACTGAATAGGACTGGAAACACGAATCGCTGCTGGAACTTCACAACTGGAGCAACAGAAAGACACTGTATTACACTGTGTGAACTGGTTATTGCTGTGATTAAAATGTTCACAGGTTGTTACAATGAGTGCTGCGTATTACTTGGTAAAAACTAGGCAGCACTTAGCAAGGACTACAAAATGAGAAAAATATTACAAACTACAATAGATAAAACAGGTCATCGCATAAAGCTGTATGTTTATATCCCCCACATATGAGTACAAACACCAGTACATCAATATATAACGAACCTTCTGTGTATTATTATTAATTAGTATTAAAGGGCCGCTAAAGTCGCTCAGACCACCTCATCATCAGAACGTGTTCTGGGTGCAGTGATCCGGAAGGTTTAACTCTGCAGGGTTAAACTGCAGTCTTCCAGTAAAACTCGGTCACATGAGGTTGCAGTTCACAGGAAAGCATTGAATTCAATGCTTTCCCATGAGAATCATTTGGATGCACGAGCGGTACTTGTCACGCATTGCCATCAGTGTCCAATGCTCCTCTATAAGGAGCATTGGATTAGCCATCATAGAGAGTGATGGATGATATTGTGGGTAAAGTCTCGGCACTAGAGAAATGGTATGAAAAAAAACCCTGTTTTTTCTTCATGGTTTTAATTAAAATGTGTGTGTGTGTGTGTGTGTGTGTGTGGGGGAGAGGGGGAATGTATTCCCAATGCTAATGTGTTCGTTAACAAAATGCCAACACAATCTGCATAGCTGTACTACCTGGGAAGCAGACAATACAATATACACATACCAATACAAGTAACAGAGCACTCTACTTATGAGCTTAACTTGAGTTTACACCACTTTTAAAATAACTTAGCAAGATAGTTTGTGAGCTATGGGACAATACTAGCCACGTCTACCTTCTGAAAGCCCTGTTGAAGTGTTGAAGTGATATGAAACTGTCTGACAGGTTTTGTATGTCAGCCGAAAAGAGAGCTGCGGTATATTAGAGCAGTTCAGAGGTAAAACATGGAGTAGCCCTGCCTGCTCTTACTCTCATGCATTGCAATACAGAGAGCAGGTGACAAGGTGATTAATGAGCACTTACATCCGCTAACAATCTTGTTTGAGACCAGTCGAGTAATTTCATTTGCCAGGGTAATGTCTCCTTTTGTTTTCGAAGAAACTGGGAAATGGAATTCCACAAAAAATGTTCTGTGGACAAAAATATACAAGAAATAACAGTTCCATTTGAATTCTATGATATGCAGGTTACTTTAACCTCAGACAGCAAACTGTGGCTCTACCATTCCCTGCAACTCAAATCAGCTTTACAATAACACAAGATTTCTGCGATCGGTAAATCACCACACCATGGAGCAGTTCTATTTATGGTAATGGCTGGAGAGATGGATAAAGCGGTGCACAATCCTGCCATCGCTGTATGGTTGTAGAACACCTTTTACTGCCAAGGTAAGATCTAATTCACTGATAGTCCGTCTTACCGTTTGATGGATGTCGCTGGGCGAGGTGGTTTCCCTTTGCTGTTTATCTTGCTCTCTATAGCCCATTTGTCTGGATGAATCTTTAATGTGTCCACAACAACTCGAGCAACATGCATCCGACCTAACTGCGCCAATCGGTCCACTGTTAAATCCACAGAATTAGATTTTACAGAGTTCTTCAATGACCGCTCAGGAACCGTGAGACTGGCAATGAAAGGTTAAAAAAAAAATTTTTTTAACTTAATAATAAACAAAAGAAGACTGTATTACCTTCATTTAGCTAAAGAATAAGTATTGCATACTTCATGCAGCTAGATGGAAAATGCTTCATGGTTTTTGCAAGTGCCCAGCTAATACCCTCTCTGTGTTATCTGGAGATACACAGACATAATTTTCTTTCAGTCAAAGAGAAGCTGCCATCCGACAAAATATTACAGTAACCCAAGCTGTAGAAATTATATATATATATATATATATATATATATATATATATATATATATATATATATATGAACAAAATGTATTGCGGTCATTATTTTAACTTTTAATACCGTTATCACATTTTCATCTGAAGTTCAGAAAGATGATAAGTACAGAGCACCAGCACTTTACCATTGATCCAGCTACCTTGGAGATTTTGTTGATGGGCTCTTTACTATCAATGATTTTGTAAGTGTGTCTAATGAAGCACTCTTGTTCAGTAGTTAACAGTGTTGCCCTATATTTTTATATATTTTTCCACTGCTTTTTTCTTACATGTGCTTTCGAGAAAACTGAAGAGTCTTGACTACCGATACCACCACTAATTTGTGATGAGCCTGTATTTTATCATACACCTGTGAGTCTAACCTTGAATTTTAGTTACCAAGTGTATTTTACATACTACCCTATTTTTGGTCCCTGTCTTTTTATATTTTGTAGATACATTTTGTTCATGTATTTGTATTTTTGAGGAGTTCTAGAGGAATCCTTAGGTTTTCTACAATATTTTAATTGGATACTTACATTTATGTACTGTTTTATAAGGTGAATATAATGCTTTGGTTTTTCATTCTTAGAAACTATATATACACCTGTGGAATCCAATGTTATCATTACAGCTGTTTTTGCACTACATTTCCCATAATTCTTTGCCCATTGACAGATAGGAAATATTTTCGAAGAGGCTAAATGATGGTGACTGGGTGACTATAGACCCTGAGGGTGAGGGTCCCCCAAGGATGACAGTGTCCGGAAAACAAGTTTGTTTTCCTGACACTATAGTGATCCTTTAACTTAGAGTCTGGAGTTTCCCTTTAAATGATGTGTAGAAATTCTATTTCTTTTTACGTGGTACATTGTCAGGCTTTTACCCAGAATTCCTTGCCCCTAGGTAAATGAAGACTGTTTGTGGCGGCAGCTGCATACTTTGGTAATGGATTTATTTACCCAGAATTCTCGAGCAATATGTTTTCTTTGCGAGCAGCTTGGTCCAGCTGTGGTCCTCGATGTTTGACAGTGATTCGCTTAGACTTCCTTCTCAGAGATTCCGTGGGATCATCATCATCGCTGACGAGGTCACTGAGGCTGCTGTCTGATTTCTGCACAATATTAACAGGACGAGATTCATTAGTGATTGACTATTCAGCTGGTTGGACACTGGAATAGTGTCCCTAAAGAAGGATGTGCACTGCTTGGCAGCTATAAAAAGTGCTACACAGGCTTTGTACATGTTCTATATGTGTGATATATACATTACACACCGCCAATCACACTGCACACCGCCACACCTCCAATCACACTGCACAATGTAAAAAAATAAATAACAAAGTCAGCCCCTTGCTCTGTGACTACAGTTAAAGAAAGAAGAGATGTATAATGTATTAAAGAAAGAGAGGAAGTATGGTACTTACATGCGCTGTATAGAAAAGGTTCTCCAAAAGGCTCAGGTCATACTGTGGGTCGTTGAACTCGCTTTCATTGTACATGTCACTCCCGGATATGGATTCTGGGGGTGATCCTGTTCCATCCCAATAGTAGCCAGGCGACAAAGAAGAGCTGGGGGAGCAAATAGGGGGCAATAGCTTGAAATAAAAGCGGACATTATTTTTACAGTTTGGTTTAATATAAAAAAACCTTTGGATACTGAAGAAGAAAAAAGTACAACATTAAAAATCTTTCACGCCATGCCTGACAAAACAAGGTTAGACAACGCACTGGTTCCCTTTCTATAAAAGGAAAAAAAAAAAGGGGGAAAAGCAAGAAAACACAAGTTGAAAACATGTTGCTAAATATTTGTGTGGCAAAAACTCATTTGACTCCACAGCCCCTTAGCTCTGTCCCTCAAATGAATGTGTAACTATTGATACTTCATTGTCTTCTACAATGTCCGGGAACATTTCCTCAAAACTTGTGCAGAATGACTTTCCAGCGACATCTCATGCTCAGGTAATGTTCTGACATGAAGCTGCAGTAAGAGGTTATGTTATAACCACAATACCTCAAAATCAACCACATCAAATCGATAAAGAACACTTAAGAACCCACCTGCCCAAGATCAGTTCTATTGCCTTGGACTCACTGGGAGTCTCTACGTCCAGCACGGTGTTCCTCCCTTGATGAAGGAAAATACCCTTACTTGATGGAGAATTATGGATCTTTAGAACGTCTGAGTGACCTCTGCAGATTGGTTAGAAAAGTAAGAGTAAATGTCTGATTCAAGGTTCCATCAATCCACTGCTCATTAAAAGAGACCTGCTGGGACTCCAGCTTACCTAGTTCTAAAGAAACTATAGAGATCTTTATTCAGCTCAGGCGATAACTTCAGGTCCACATCAGGGTCATCAATGGGATCGGATTGGAGGGCAGAAACAACCATGGCATCCCTCAGTTTGTTTCCTTGGTCCAGAAGAACTGAATACAAATGTAGAGATTACACTGGCACATACTTGAAGATAGGTTCATGTATATGGACCCTTGAGTCCACAATTGACACAACGAGGTAAAATATATAACAGCACAGTAACATCCATCAGTAAAACAGGACTGCCCTAGGACAATGATGGATAACCATGGTGCCCAAGACATTTCCTATGATTCCCAACAAGCTTAAAGGAGCCAAGGTAAGCCCGATACACAACTTTTGGTAGCATCTATAATCCATTAAATCCACAAACACACTAAATCCCCTCTCTAAACATTATCAGTAGCAAAAATATTGTAAATTGGGTTTATCCATCGAGTAAAAATAAATGAATAATAATAATTAAAATGAGAGAGGACTGAATGTGGCTGAATGTGGGGCAGGTCTGAACTTACATATGCTTCCTGAACATTATGTGATTTGAATGTGCACTACCACTTTAAAATCTAGCTTTCTGTGGGCAGTCAGTGGTCAAGTTTCCCACCCTTAGTACAATACAGCCTTTTCTCACCATCGAGAAGTAAAACCCACGGTTACCTGAAATTAAATCCTTTGTTGCAGGTGCAGAGGATGGACTCTGTGTAGCACTCCGGTTTTCATGCATGTTAGGAGCAGCTGTGATTGGATTCTCTGTCCGCATCAACTCATGATAACCTTTTAAGGACAATTTATTGGGGTCTGCATTTTCTTGGAAGTACAAATAATCTTTTCCTCTGAAAATTACAAAAGGATAAAAGAAAACCGTACAGACTGGAGTTAAGCTTTGAACACCAACTGCATGACTGTTCACCTAAATGGTAGCAGTGAAATAAGTGAATACTAACATTTTACATATCTATCTGCTGCTGCTTATCCAAAAGACAACCCCCCACACCCAAAAAACTGACGTAAAAATAGCAATCCAGCTATCCTGGATACTCAAACTATTTTAAGACACATTTCTACTACAGCCTTATATGTCCCACTACTCGGAATAAAACAAAGCATCTAAAGTACTTAAAAAAGCAAAACACATTCTCTGTGGATAAAATTCTAGATTTCTATCATTGAAATCTCTTAAAGGGACACTGTAGGCACTGTAGGCAGTTCACTGTCCCTTTTGCACTTGGTGCTGCAATGTTAAACACTTACATTGCAGCACTAAGTCTGCCTACAGAGGCAATCTACCAGACAGCCACTAGAGGGCTTCTGGATTAATACGGCGCTGGAATCAGGTAAGTAAATAAAAGGGTTTTTAACACTTTATTTACCGGGTGCGCGAGGGAAGGAAGCGCAACAGTGCCAGGAATACAGCTTTGTATCCCTGACACTGGAGTATCCCTTTAACTTCTTCAAATGTTTATCTGTGCAAGTCTACCCACCTAAGAGGTCTGCCTTGACGTGGCAGGTGGGCATAACCTCTCATGGCCATTGGAGGTAACGAAAAACCTCCATGTGTTTAAAAATACATAGGGATGGTTTTGTTTTTTCTCAAGTCTACATATGGTTTGATGCTTTTTTTTTTACATTATACTGCTAGGATTAGTGTGCTCAGTTTGAAGGACAGGTGTCATTTTTTCATGTAAAATCTCACTTACCTGGGTGTGGAGGCCCTGCTACTCTCAGATAATGTCCTTGTTTGTAATGGATTTTCCACCTCAACTTTACGGTTACACTTTCCTACAGACAGAGCAGTGTCCACACTTATGTCTGTATTTTGAATAGAGCTGCTACTGTCGTACGTCTCAGACAATGGCTCCAGAGCCACAGACACCTAAAACGTCCGCAAGGAAGGAAATAAGTGACTAAATTATAATAGTTCAATGGTACAAACGATTTAAACGGTACAAAAAAAAAAATGCAAAAGAAAGATTAAAAACCACAAGTGGCAAGAAAGACACTTGCCTTGTAGTTTGGGAATGGGTTACAGAGGTAAACAGGGCATAACACGAAGATACAAATATTATGAACTAATGAGGTTGGGTTACTCCTAAAGTTAAGGAGAAAATCCAACCCCCAAAAAAGCACATACAGAACAACATAAATATACACAGGCAGGTGAAAGTGCAACCTATAGTGGAATACTAGGTAGGAAATGTAAAAGGAATGGACACTTGGTGGTAGTTTAAGAGGCTACTAGATATAAACAAAAATAAAGGAGTTGTAACTCAATATAAGTAAACTCCAGAGAGACAATTTCCACCTACATAGATACAATATAGCGAACAGCTGTCAATAATGTCCCTTTAAATGGGGATGTGGGAGATGGTTGATAGCAAAATCATTCAACGAGATTCCAAAAATGTGACCGATAGCAAGGGACACCAAACCTTTAAGTTGCAATTTGAAATACGTGGGCAAACCTTTTCGTCATTTTAAAGAAAGAATTAAGGAACATGTAAGGTCTCCGAAAAATCGCCTTGAAACACCTATATACAAGTAGAAAATACTCCACCCCATGGGACTCAATGAAGGTTTCTCCTTCTCCCCCTTCATTTGATTTGGATTTCTCTTTCCCCCTCATCTTTGCCCTACTAAATTTGGCTTATCCTGCTTTTTATATTATAATTCATTTCTACGTTGGATTCTGATCTTTATCAATTTCATGGTAATTTTCTAACATTGATATTTTCGGATGCATCCATATACATCTTTAATGCCCTCGTGACAGGTAATACCTCCTCCTATCAAATATGTGTCTATGTTAATATTCATATTCTCCACTCCTTGGAGTTCATTAAAGCTGTCTCTGTAGAACCTTAGACAAACACATAGATGGGTAAACGGACACCGTCTTACGTGTCACAGAGGTTTGTGACTATACATAGATCATTGATGGAGTACATACCAAGTCTCTACAAGTATCTGGACTTTCTTGCCAGTAAAGGTGTGCTCTTTACTATATAATCTTGCTCCTTATTTAATGCTGGAGAGTTTTGGAGCTTCATTCAAAAAAAATGGCTATTTCGGCATGTTGAGTTTAGACTCCTCCCTCCCCCTTTTTTGAAGTAGACTTGTCTCCGGCGCCTGCCCATTAGACGGATTACGTAATTTTTCCCTTCGAGCTTACTCTGCCTACGTAATTGCGAGGACATCTCTGATTGGTTCATCACTTTTCAAATATCAGGCTTTCCATGGATGCCGTTCAGCTCTTAAGAAAGGCGGTTCTTTTTTTGTTGAAACACGCGTTGGGCTGCCGATGTACATACTTTTATTTTAATAGTTACACTTAGGATTGGTATTTTGATTTTTGCTTTACTTGGACTTGGCGATTTCTAAGTTTAGGGGGGCTGCCTCGAAGCAGTAGGGGGGAGGCATAGTCAGCAATAGGGGTCTCGTTGAGCACTTCACCCACTCTATATTTGGCTGTACGCTCTCCTCCCAGTCTACTTTACCCCCTAAGCTTATTAGGGCTGTGTTTCTATTTACTGACACGTTCCTATATATCTAATTAACAGCCTTTTGCGTTCTCTATCTGCCCATGTCCAATGGCTACCTATTATTATTAGGATATGACTCTTTATATGTATATTCAACTTACTCAATCCTTTGACTCATATATTTAACTTCTAATTCAATATATCCTACTATATCTACTTTTATCCCCATTCAAAGGGACATTATTGACAGCTATTCGCTATATTGTATCTATGTAGGTGGAAATTGTCTCTCTGGAGTTTACTTATATTGAGTTACAACTCATTTATTTTGTTTATATCTAGTAGCCTCTTAAACTTCCACCAAGTGTCCATTCCTTTTACATTTCCTACTTCGTATTTCACTTTCACCTGTGTATATTTATGCAGTTCTGTATGTGCTTGTTTCTAATAAAAGGTTATTACCCTATATTGTATTTTAATTGGAGGCAGTTTTTGTGGGGTTGAATTTCCTCCTTAACTTTAGGAGTAACCCAACCTCATTAGTTCATAAAAATTTAAAAAAATCTGTATTGCAATAAGTGAAAGGTATAATCTGCTAAATTTGACATATTTGGAACCAAAGTTCCAAATATATTGCCACGTTTCACGTTACTTTTAGTCTTTAATTACTAGCTTTCAGACTACTGCATGCCATGGGAAATAATAAATATTTAAATTACTCTTAGAAGACAATATGTTGGTAGACATTGCCTTTTGCATGTGCTTCAAACGTTGGCATGAAAACTATGAAAATGTCAGCCTGTTAAATTAGCTTCAATGACCAAGCATTCACAGGCAAGCCAGAAAATCCAAGCATTGATCAGTCAGCTAAACAAAGTCTTAAAGTGGCTCTGACACCAAAAACTTCCCTTTCTACTATCGTTTCCTCTTCTCTTCCACAATCTGATCTTATTTTCTCATCTTTTTCTCTTTACAACATTGTCCTAGGCTTGACAAACAGGTGGAGATTAAGTAATTTCCACTTCCTCTGTCACAGAACATTTTCTCACAATGCTCACCTCTCTGTCCTGTCCTCTGTTGTCTCCTAAGATCTATGTGCGTCATCTCTACTGATAAATGAATGCCCATTCCCACTATCCTGCGAGTAGAGGCATGTCTACTAGACAACGAGCAGCCAACTATTGCTGCCCAGTCGCTAATCCAACAACAGGTGACGTACCCCCATACCTAAGAAAGTAATTAACTGGGTTGGAACAGAGTCTCCCTGTGGGCTAATGGACTAAAAAATAATTAAATAAATTCATTTTAAAAAGGGGGTGGGGAGGAAAGTGAACTGAAAAAAAGCAACAACAAAAACACAAGGCAGGAGGGTAGGATTATGGGAAGGGAACCTAAAAACTAAATATAAAATTTAATAGTTTTACACAGCCAGTTAGTTATTTTATTAGGTGCACCAATAGCTGCAAAGTCTCTTGTCTTTTTTTAAAGCAGCGAGCAGCCACTGGCCAATCAACACAAGAGCTTGAGACAAGCATACAAAATTGATATAGTTTTTAGATTATGGCCTAATAATAAACCTATATTTTTTTGCAAGATGTTTTTTTTTTGCATACTACATTTTGTGGCATACTGCACTTTAAATCCAGCTCCTGCTTTTATAAGGCGTTAAAAAATAAAAGCAATGTAATCAATGTGCAGCAGGTAATAATGATCAATTCTCACCTGCAGCTCTCCTAGTTTCTCAGACGTTGGTGACACAATAGTAAAGAAGCCTCTGATTGGTTGGGATGGGGAAAGCCGAGAAATCCCATTTATTTGAACGCGGCCAATTGGAAGATGACCCAGTTTGGTCATTATATCGAGTACCATGGAGCCCATATCTGCAGAGATAGGGAGAGGGTCAGTCACATTCACTGGATATTACAGCCTTTTAGAATAGAAGAAATCATTAGAATAACGCAAATAGGAAAAGGAAAAAAAATACATAGAAAACACAATGGTTTTTAATGGCTCAGCTATTAATTCGATTTAGAGAGCGGTGTTAATGGGCTAAAATAACTCATTTATCTCAAATTCATTTATAATCAAAGTTTGGCTAGATTTGACTCAATTTTGCAATTTGGATTTAACTCCCTAAAACTGGAGATCAGAGGAAATCCTTGATAGAATCGTACATAGGCCACAGCTACATTTTATTCCAAATATAAACTGTCCAATCACTCATTAAATGAGTACTTTCACGATATTAACTGGGATACACAGTGTCTACTGTACATATCATTAAGGGAGATGTTTGAGCATTGATCTTAACCAAGCATTAAATGTGGGATATCCCCATGGCTCTGAGATAAGACTGTATGCAACTGTTTCAGTACTTCACCTGTCAGATAGGAGCTAAACTGTTTGGGACCACAGCGAACAGCATAACGAGTAGTGGTTTTAACAGCTTTATGTTCCGTCTGGGAGTTGACTCTTGGTCTGAAGATGGTGCCATTTGAGGTCTCCCCCCACCAGCGAAGTCTCACGAGCACTGAAGAAGGGGGATTGAGTACAGTCCAGAGGACTTTACTGACTGTCACAATTAGGAAACATCGCAGCTGGCCTTCTACCAGAGGAGGAAGACTTGTGGAAGGAGAAATGTCAGTGGCTCCTGCAAGAATGAAATACATACCAAACCGTTAGCCAAACCTGTAGGAGATTTGCAAGGATTATCAATGGTGGAAGACAAGAGTTACAGCTTCACCTAACAGGGTTATTTACTAACCTAAGAATTAAAAGTGAATTCCTAATTTTAAGTGGATCTAACCCCCCTCCCTCCCCCACAAAATAGTATTTAATTTAGACAGAATTATTATAAAATACTCCTACTGACTGTGAAGGAATTTCACTGAAAAAGTATGGACTTTTTTGCCTCTGAGTATTTCCTACACCTGACACTTCTAGACACTGGGCAGAGCTACTGGTGTCTAGAAGTATCAATCCCCACAGCTCTCACCAGTGAAGGCTGCAGGTAATTGGCTTTTTTTTATGGAGGATCCCACAGTCTCAAAGAATCCTCGGATCCTCCATAGACCTCAATGCTGTTCTCTCTCACATGTTCAAGAATAAAGCAGTGACGTTGGCACCTGGCATTGAAGCGCCAGGAGCTGAAAAGGACCTGCCAGAAGAAGATGGCAGCGCCTGTGAGGGAAAGATTCAAGTAAGCAGAACTAACCTTCCCCTTCTGACCAGCAGCGGCAATATCACCATCTGCAGAGTCCTCAGACAGTGGAAGTGCCCCTTTAAGATCAAAATAGCTGAACTTGAAAAATTATCTAAGTCAGCTATGCTTTCAGATTGGCTACTTGGCCTTAAATTTTAAATTCACTTCGAACTCTATTAATGACTAACTCATATTGCAAGTATTCTGCAGCTATTATCAACAAATGTGAGGAAGACAGGTCCATTTAGATGCAGAATATAACTTTATCAGTACTTTATCCAAACAAAATTATCAGAAGAGGATATGTACGTTAATATTTCCATTTACTAAAGATTGTATCTGCTTCCAGTGAAGTCTGGAAAGTATCAATGTGCTTTGCATTGTGGGATGCCATCCTCTCCCCCAGCTCCTCACTCTCTGTCTCCATCCTCTCCCCCAGCTACTCACTCTCTGTCTCCGACCTCTCCCCAGCTCCTCACTCTCTGTCTCCATCCTCTCCCCAGCTCCTCACTCTCTGTCTCCATCCTCTCCCCCAGCTCCTCACTCTCTGTCTCCATCCTCTCCCCCAGCTCCTCACTCTCTGTCTCCATCCTCTCCCCCAGCTCCTCACTCTCTGTCTCCATCCTCTCCCCCAGCTCCTCACTCTCTGTCTCCATCCTCTCCCCCAGCTCCTCACTCTCTGTCTCCATCCTCTCCCCCAGCTCCTCACTCTCTGTCTCCATCCTCTCCCCCAGCTCCTCACTCTCTGTCTCCATCCTCTCCCCCAGCTCCTCACTCTCTGTCTCCATCCTCTCCCCCAGCGCCTCACTCTCTGTCTCCATCCTCTCCCCCAGCGCCTCACTCTCTGTCTCCATCCTCTCCCCCAGCGCCTCACTCTCTGTCTCCATCCTCTCCCCCAGCGCCTCACTCTCTGTCTCCATCCTCTCCCCCAGCGCCTCACTCTCTGTCTCCATCCTCTCCCCCAGCGCCTCACTCTCTGTCTCCATCCTCTCCCCCAGCTCCTCACTCTCTGTCTCCATCCTCTCCCCCAGCTCCTCACTCTCTGTCTCCATCCTCTCCCCCAGCTCCTCACTCTCTGTCTCCATCCTCTCCCCCAGCTCCTCACTCTCTGTCTCCATCCTCTCCCCCAGCTCCTCACTCTCTGTCTCCATCCTCTCCCCCAGCTCCTCACTCTCTGTCTCCATCCTCTCCCCCAGCTCCTCACTCTCTGTCTCCATCCTCTCCCCCAGCTCCTCACTCTCTGTCTCCATCCTCTCCCCCAGCTCCTCACTCTCTGTCTCCATCCTCTCCCCCAGCTCCTCACTCTCTGTCTCCATCCTCTCCCCCAGCTCCTCACTCTCTGTCTCCATCCTCTCCCCCAGCTCCTCACTCTCTGTCTCCATCCTCTCCCCCAGCTCCTCACTCTCTGTCTCCATCCTCTCCCCCAGCTCCTCACTCTCTGTCTCCATCCTCTCCCCCAGCTCCTCACTCTCTGTCTCCATCCTCTCCCCCAGCTCCTCACTCTCTGTCTCCATCCTCTCCCCCAGCTCCTCACTCTCTGTCTCCATCCTCTCCCCCAGCTCCTCACTCTCTGTCTCCATCCTCTCCCCCAGCTCCTCACTCTCTGTCTCCATCCTCTCCCCCAGCTCCTCACTCTCTGTCTCCATCCTCTCCCCCAGCTCCTCACTCTCTGTCTCCATCCTCTCCCCCAGCTCCTCACTCTCTGTCTCCATCCTCTCCCCCAGCTCCTCACTCTCTGTCTCCATCCTCTCCCCCAGCTCCTCACTCTCTGTCTCCATCCTCTCCCCCAGCGCCTCACTCTCTGTCTCCATCCTCTCCCCAGCTCCTCACTCTCTGTCTCCATCCTCTCCCCAGCTCCTCACTCTCTGTCTCCATCCTCTCCCCAGCTCCTCACTCTCTGTCTCCATCCTCTCCCCCAGCTCCTCACTCTCTGTCTCCATCCTCTCCCCCAGCTCCTCACTCTCTGTCTCCATCCTCTCCCCAGCTCCTCACTCTCTGTCTCCATCCTCTCCCCCAGCTCCTCACTCTCTGTCTCCATCCTCTCCCCAGCTCCTCACTCTCTGTCTCCATCCTCTCCCCCAGCTCCTCACTCTCTGTCTCCATCCTCTCCCCCAGCTCCTCACTCTCTGTCTCCATCCTCTCCCCCGGCTCCTCACTCTCTGTCTCCATCCTCTCCCCAGCTCCTCACTCTCTGTATCCGCCATGATTGTGTCGGTGTGCTGTACCTGGTTTGTGCCGGGCCCCCGGCTTGCTGGTCTTGTTTCTCCGGTTCTTCATGCTGTCCCGCTATCTGCTCTCCCTCCCGGTCATTCCAGTCTATCTGCGGCCGCCATACGTAAGCTTCTCTCCGGTATCCAAGCAACGCACCACTTCCGGCCGCCGCAGCCAATCAGATGCCGGGAATGTGGGGGCGTCGGCCTATGGGAGAGCGCTGTGTGGAAGTGACCGTTGGCAGGAGTTCTACGCACTCGAGTCCCGCACTGGGGGGATCACTGGGGCCTGGCTCCAACCTGGTGTCTGGCTCCATCCCTCTCCAATCTCCACTGTATTCAATAAACTGCGAAATAAACATACGGGAAATACGACGCTCACTGCCGGCAGCGTTATTCACTAAAGTGAGAATTCAGGGTGAAATTTCCATTTAAGGCCAAAATAGCTGAACTTCAAAAATTCTGAAAGTCAATTATTTGAAATTCACTTTTATTTCTCACTTTAGTAAAAACAAACCTGCTTGAGAATGTTTCTAATTCGGCGAATCTGACCATAAATATGAAAATCACTTTGATTTCACTTTAGTAAATAACCCTGTTGGGGAATGATTGCTCCAATTTGCTGGATCCATTTTGAGTTCTTTCGTTGTTATTATTATTATTATTATTATTATTATTACAGGTAATTATAAAGCACCAACAGACAGTTGAGTGAATTGTCAAACATTATGGTAAATATCCTCAGTAAGCCTGGCTGGTATAGGAGCGGTGAATGGAGAGATAGCTCTGTGAAGATAGGGGTAGGAGGATAGGAGGCACCAGCTGCAGACAGGATTACTAGGAGCAGAAGAAGTAACACCATTGTGGGAAGTAGGACGGGGAAAATATGCATTGTACCTGGGCTGAAAAGGTTGTAAATAGAGTTTATATACTCACAGGCTTATTCAAGGGTTATTCACTAAACTCTGCATTGTAGCGGTTGCATACCTTCCAACAGTGGCGGGACTAATGCACAGAGGGCCCCCGGTGCAAGGAATTATTTTGGAGCTCCCCTAGCACACACACATATTAAAACATATACCTACACAGGCACATACACATACACATACTGATACACATACAAACATATATATACCTACACACACAAACAGATACACACATACCTTCATACACACACTGGCACACATACACACTCATACCTACACACTGGCACAAACACATACCTACAGATACACACACTGGCACACGGACACTCACAGAGACACACACACAGATACACACACATATACACAGTGACACACATACCTACACACACACAAAAAATTTAATTTACGTAATATTAACCACCCCCCTGCTTCCATGCCTTTTAATTGCAGGGAGGTTACTTTCGAGAGCTGGCTGCTGCTGCTGGTAGTCTGAGACTCTCTGTCTTCAGTGCTCCTTCCTCTATACCTCCTCTGTATTCTCCCAGCCTGTGCGGTCTGTAGGCTGGGAGGAAATGACAGATAGTCACTTCCTCCCAGCACTCTCTGCAAACCTAAAAATGCTGCCAAAGGGCCACAGCACTCGACCGGGCACACGATGAGACTTCCTGGGGGGATTCCTCTCAACATTGTCAATACTACAAGGGCCTGGTCAGGCTCTTAAAGGGCCCTGGCACCTGACCGAGCCCCTGTTTACAAGTAATACCCATCGGGTGGCCCCCAAGGTGTGCGGGCCCCGTTGCAGCCGGCAAAATGTTCTGCCACTGCCTCCCAGCATTGGATTTCCGAGAAACAGGATTCTAGTTGGAAGGGTGTAAAGGTGGACCGTCCAGATAGGGGGTGGATTTCTGGCAGGTCAGTCGGGCATGAATGCACGCACTGCATGCAAGCCTACTGAGAAAGAAACCACACCGTGAGTGGTAAAATCGCAAATAAGTTAATAAATAAACCACGCTGACAATCCCAACAAAATTGTGTAGTTAGTGTTTTAAGAGGTATACATATAGTGTAAGACCCCTCTTAGTGGAAAATACCAAACATAGAAACATGTACAAATAAAATGGATCTAGAAGAATTCAAAGAGGAACCAATTATTGCTGTAATTTTAAATCTTTACAATCTTTAATTGCTTAAAATTTTTCACACGACCATATTCTGTAACGCAGATTCAACTCAACAGAAGACAACACAGAGGGGAGATACGTCTACCGGACCTTAGAATGGCCGGACTCAACGTATATGAGAGGAGTACAGAGTCAGGAGCGATCCGAGGTCAAGGGCACAAAGAGACAGCGTAAACTAAGACTAGCCGGGGTCTGGTACACAGTAAACAGCAAGCCGGCAAACAGAACAGATAAGGATAAAGAGATAACGTAGTCAGAAACAAAGCCAAGGTCAAGTACGAAGGAACACAACTGAACACAACAAGCGCTAAAGGGAACTGAAACAGAAACCACGATAGGGCAAGGAACTAAGGGAAAAAGGTGAGTATATATACCTTAACATCTATTTTGATTGGCCCCTGTCATATCCACGCGCAGCAGCAGGACCGCGCGCGGCTTGAACAGAGGACCCTGGCCGGCCCCTGGAAAGGGTAAGTACCGCTACAGTAACCCCCCTGAGGACACGCCCTCTGGGCGGGGAGGACCAGGCCTGGCAGGAAAACGAGAATGGAAGGAACGTACAAGGCGAGGAACGTGAACAGCGTCAGCGGAAATCCAACTGTTCTCCTCAGGCCCATAGCCCTTCCAATGCACCAGGTATTGAAGTCGACCTCTAAGGAAACGAGAGTCAAGAACAGCAGAAACTTCAAACTCCTCATGACCCTCCACAGAGACAGGAGGGGGAGGAGGAGTATGCCGGGTATAGCGGTTGCGTACGTAAGGCTTCAACAACGAGGTGTGAAAGACATTAGGAATACGCAGATTCTTAGGAAGACCCAAGGCATACGAAACAGGATTAACTTTATGCAAAATACGATAAGGACCAATAAAGCGGGGGGCCAATTTCATAGAAGGCACCCGGAGGTGAATATTTCGCATGGAAAGCAAAACTCTGTCCCCCACGACATAAGAAGGAGCCGCCCTGCGACGCTTGTCAGCCTGCACCTTCTGGCGAGCAGCGGAATCCACCAAAGAACGCTGAACCTGCTCCCAAGTATTATGCAAACCAGCCAAATGCTCATCTAGAACTGGCATGCCCTGTGAGGAGAAAGCAGCCGGAAGAACAACGGGATGCTGGCCATAGACAACGTAAAAAGGACTTTTGCCGGAAGAATCATGAGTAGCGTTATTCCGAGCAAACTCAGCCCAAGGAAGAAGGTCAGCCCAATTGTTCTGATGGTGGGATACGAAACAACGAAGGTACTGCTCCAGAGATTGATTGGCATGTTCAGCAGCTCCATTAGACTGGGGGTGGTAAGCAGAAGAAAATGAGAGAGAAATACCCATTTCCGAACAAAAGGCTTTCCAGAACCTGGAAATAAGTTGGCTACCCCTATCGGACACAATAGATACGGGAATGCCATGCAACCGAAACACCTCTCTAGCGAAGATAAATGCCAGTTCCCTAGACGTGGGCAGCTTGCGAAGAGACACAAAGTGAGCCATCTTGGAAAACTGATCTACTATCATTAGGATAACTGTGTTACCATTCAAAGGGGGTAATTCAACAATAAAATCCATTGACAGGTTAGACCAAGGTCTCTCGGGAACGGGTAACGGATGCAACAGACCACAAGGAACTCTACGAGAAGATTTCATACAGGCACAAGTAGTACAAGCACCTATATAGTCGGTGACATCCTTGCGTAAGGAATCCCACCAAAAATACCGAGAAACAGCTGACACCGTTTTGGAAATACCAGGATGTCCAGCAGTCTTAGTGTCATGATACAACGACAGAATATCCCGTCTCTCGGGAACATCAACGAACAGTTTATCATTAGGCCTGTTGCTAGGTGCCATGCTTTGTTTTTCACTTGTATGGCCTGCAAGAGGGACGAGGAAATAGACAAAATAGTAGTAGCTATTATCCTGTCTGGGGGAATGACAGGAGTAACATCAATCTCCTGTTTGTCAGCAGTTTCGAACTGTCTGGACAGAGCATCTGCTTTAGTGTTGCGATCACCTGGCCTATAGGTGATAATATAATTGAAATGAGACAAAAACAGTGACCACCTAGCCTGCCTAGAAGACAATCTTTTAGCCTCACTAAGGTAGGATAGGTTCTTGTGATCTGTAAATATGAGGATGGGATCCTTAGTTCCTTCTAACAAATGTCTCCATTCCTTAAGTGCTAAAATAATAGCAAGGAGTTCGCGATTACCCACATCATAATTCTTTTCTGCTTTGGACATTTGTTTGGAAAAGAAGCCACAAGGATGCAATGGCTTGTCAGGCGACTCTCTTTGGGATAAGGCAGCACCTACCCTGATATCGGAAGCATCAACTTCAAGCATATAGGGCAGTGAGGGGACAGGATGCTGTAAAATAGGTGCAGAGGCGAACATAGTTTTAAGAAATTCAAAAGCCTGAAGTGCCTCGGGAGACCAGACACGAGTATTGCCATCCTTTTTTGTCATACGGGTGCTAGGCGCTGCAATAGAGGAAAAACCTTTAATAAAGCGTCTATAATAGTTAGAGAAACCAAGAAAACGCTGAATGGCTTTCAAACCTTGTGGTAGAGGCCATTCTATGACAGCAGAAAGCTTCTGGGGATCCATACGAAAACCTTTAGCGGAAATCAAATACCCCAAAAACTGGACTTCGGATTGGTCAAATGGACATTTTTCCAGTTTACAATAAAGACCATTAGCAAGAAGGGTCTTCAGAACTGTTGTAACATGTCTGTGATGAGTGTGTAAATCTGTAGAGTATATTAATATGTCGTCCAAGTACACAATTACAAATGTGTGAATAAAGTCTCTTAAGACGTCATTAATACATTCTTGAAACACTGCTGGGGCATTGCATAGACCAAATGGCATAACAGTATACTCGTAATGGCCACATCTAGTGTTAAATGCCGTCTTCCATTCGTGGTCTTTCTTAATACGTATTAAATTGTATGCACCTCTAAGATCCAATTTAGTGAATACAGTAGCATGTTTGAGCCTGTCAAATAATTCCGTAATTAAAGGTATAGGGTATGCATTTTTGATGGTGATTTTATTTAGACCTCTATAATCGATACACGGTCTTAAATCACCCTCTTTCTTCGATACAAGGAAGAACCCCGCTCCAGCCGGAGAAGAGGATCTCCTAATAAACCCCTTTTCTAGTGATTCCTTAATATACTCCTCCATGACATGGTTTTCTTGAACCGATAAAGGGTACACCCTGCCCTTTGGAGGTATAGTGCCAGGCAATAAATCGATAGCACTATCGTAGGGTCTGTGAGGCGGTAATTTGTCAGCCTCCCTCTTATCGAAGACAGTCTTGAGAAATAAGTACTGAGGGGGTATAACAGTAGACAAAGGAGGAGTAGTAGGAACATTAATAGAATTCAAAGGGGTGATTTCAATAGTACAAGATTTGTGGCAGGCTTCGCTCCATGATTTTATTTGCCCTGACTCCCAGTCGAAAATGGGATTGTGAGTACGTAACCATGGGTACCCTAACACGACGTGAGAAGAGGGAGAGGTGATGACCTGGAACCGAATGGTTTCAAAGTGTAAAACCCCTGTATACATGTGTAACGGTACAGTTTCATGGGTAACAACTGGAGAACTTAATGGTCTGCCATCTATGGCCTCAACGGCCAAGGGTATCCCCCTTTCTCTGATGGGAATGTTGTTTTTCTTAACAAAACCAGAGTCTATGAAATTATCAGCTGCCTCGGAGTCAACCAGAGCTTGTATGTGCTCAGCTATGCAACTCTCTCCCATATGCAAATAAACAGGGAGAAGCAAATGGTTAGGAGGCAATTTAGGAGACTTAGATATTACACCCAAGGCCAGTCCCCTATAGGGTCTTAAGTGCGAGAGTTTCCCGGAAGCACGGGACATTCTTTTATCATATGGTCTCTCCTACCACAGTATAGGCAGAGTCCGTCCCTTCTCCTATGCAATTTTTCAGTATCAGAGAGTTTGGCAACCCCTAATTGCATGGGTTCCTCCTCAGATACTTTAACACTCTCAGGTTTATCAACTCTGGGGTTAATAGGTGTAACCAAACGTCTATTCCTGTTTTTAGTATAGAGCCTGTCACGAATCCTATTATCTATATCAATTAGGTAGTCAATAAGGTCCTCTAATGCAATAGGAAGCTCCCTAGCTGCTACCTCATCCAATATAGTGTCAGATAAACCTTCCATGAATGCATGTGGTTAACCCATTGTTGGTCCAATCTACCTGTGAAGCAAGGGTACGAAACTGAATGGCATAGTCTGCAACAGACCTAGAACCCTGTTTAATTCTCATTAATGTTCTGGCGGCATTCTTTGACCTTTTAGTTGTGTCAAAAGTTCTACGAAAATCTGTAAGGAAACTATTGAAATTATGTACCATAGGTCCATTAGCCTCCCAAATAGGATTTGCCCACTCAAGTGCTTTATCGGTAAGTTGGTGCATAAGGAACCCTACTTTAGACCTATCTGTGGGAAAGGAACGTGGATACATTTCAAAGTGGAATTCTATATGATTAATGAATCCTCTGCAAGTCTTAGCTTCTCCTCCATACCTAGGAGGGGGTGTTAAATGGGCTGAAGCATTAGGCAAAGTAGATACATCAGGAAGAAGAGGAGCAGGAGGATCTGGTACGGTTACTGAAATAGTTCTAGATAAGAGCGTTTGGAGAGCCTGGGCTATCTGATCCATACGGTGATCCTGCTCTACAAATCTAGCCTCATGAGAAGCAATCTGCTGAGCTAAATCTGCCGGGTCCATGGCCCTATCGTAATGTAACGAAAATATACCCCAACACGCAGGATTCAACTCAACAGAAGACAACACAGAGGGGAGATAAGTCTACCGGACCTTAGAATGGCCGGACTCGACGTATATGAGAGGAGTACAGAGTCAGGAGCGATCCGAGGGCACAAAGAGACAGCGTAAACTAAGACTAGCCGGGGTCTGGTACACAGTAAACAGCAAGCCGGCAAACAGAACAGATAAGGATAAAGAGATAACGTAGTCAGAAACAAAGCCAAGGTCAAGTATGAAGGAACACAACTGAACACAACAAGCGCTAAAGGGAACTGAAACAGAAACCACGATAGGGCAAGGAACTAAGGGAAAAAGGTGAGTATATATACCTTAACATCTATTTTGATTGGCCCCTGTCATATCCACGCCCCCAAAAGGTAAGTGTATGGGGAGTGTGGCATGACAGGGACCAATGGGAGGCCTTTGCCAATTTAGGCTCCCACTGTCCCTTTAAGAGCGCATCCGATACCCGCGGCACACTCTTAGAGTCAGGTGGGACATGGGACCGCTTCTCGCGGTCACTGCCCGCCTTCCTGTCACAGACGGCGGATGAGCCGTGCGTGGCTCGTGCAGCAGCAGGACCGCGCGCGGCTTGAACAGAGGACCCCGGCCGGCCCCTGGAAAGGGTAAGTACCGCTACATATTCATGGCCTCACCCCAATCCTTGTCTGTCTCTTTTGCCCCTTCTCTAGACCCTGTGTGTCTCTTTATCTCCCATCCTCTCTGTGTCTCTTTCCCCCCGAGCTCCTTTAGTGTGTCTCTTCCTCCCTTCCCAGACCCTCTGTGTGTCTCTTCCCCACAGCACCTTGTCTCTTTCTTCGCCCAGCCGTTCTGTGACTCTTCCTCCTCCCAGTCCCTCTGGGTGTCTCACCCAAGCCCCAGTCTGTCTCTTTTGCCCCTTTCCCAATCCATATCTCTCTCTTTATCCCTCCAACCCTTCTGTATGTCTCTTTCAACCCCTGCCCCTTTTGTGTGTCTCTATCTCTTGTTTCCAAACCCTCTGGGTGTTCCCCCCTCAGCCTCTGTCTATTCCTTTTGCCTCTTCCCCAGGCCCTCTATGTCTCTTTGTGTCAGCCTTCCCCCCCTCCCATAGCCTCAGTCTGTCTCTTTTGATAAACCACATCAGTTTAAACCCTGAGAGAACTGTGGGGGATAGAAACCATAATGTGGGGTCTCAAATATTCACTAGAAGGATCCCAGTAAATTACCCCATTTTCCCCCATCCCATGTCCCTTTACAATCCCTCCCCCATGCCAGCAAACCTGTAGCCACAGACCAATGTAGAACTTGTTACCCTCTCCCCGGTCTGATAGGAAGCAGTTTAGAGCTCTCTGTCATTACTTCCTTTCAGATCGGGAAGAGGGAAACAAGCTTCACTACCTCGGTCCGCGGCTCGGCCACGCTACAAGGAGTGACTGGCTGGAGGGGAGTGCTGTGCTGTGGTCAGTCCCATCCTGCAGGCCAGACGAACATTGGATGTGGTTACCGCTGCAGATCTCACGCGGGTCGCACCTCGTTGTCCGGCGGCCCGCCTTTGGCCCATTGGCACATTGTAACCGCTGGTACCCATATTTACCACTATAAAGTATTATTACAGCATAGAATTTAGCAGGCCTGCCCGTACAAATATCTTTAGCCATAATATTATATAGTTAGATATACGAGTTTCTCTATGTAAAATATAGTAATAATTTAGAATACAATAAACAGTAGGGATAGTTGTGGGAGCAATAACGTTTTGTCTTTTAAAATATTTTATGAAATATAAATAAATATAGACATATAAAAAAACGTAATAATCAGTTATATTAATATACACAGAGTTTAAAAGATTAAAGTATATGCTTGCAATATCAGTAAAACAGAGTAACATACCCTCTTGTCCATGAACAAGTTAACATCCCATTCTTGTAAAATGCAGCAGCATCTCTGCTCCCAAGTTCTCCCCTTTGTCCTTAATATTAATAAGTACATATTTATACCCTAGATTTTCAATTAGGGCATGTTAGGAAAACAGAAAAACAAACCTAATCTACCTTACCTTGGCAAAGAGACGAGGCCATGACCATTAAATGACATAGCCTTGATTTGTTAATTTCACATGGGAAAATTAAAGAAAAACATCTTAATCAGTCTGTTGTCACGACCTAGACATCTTAATCTTAGTTTGGGCTAAAATGATGTATACAAGGCCCTGACTTGGTGTCACATTAACCTAGGACAAAATGGAATCTTAAAGTCTAAACATCTTCTTTACGTATCTGGGCAAGAAGTCAGTTTGATAAGTAAAGTAACACTGGATTAGGAACAATCATTTCCATTTTTGACAACCGGTTAGTTTGCACAATCTCTTAAAGATTAAGCACAAAGTTTAATAAATATAACTTTTCATTCTAAAAACCTGCAATAATAAAAAATATCCACTACGAACCTATGTGTAACTCACTGCCCAAAAGCCTTACATTCAGTTGGACAGTTTCACCATGCTGGGTTTGTCCTGTTTGTTCCTAGGTTTGTTTTCGGTGTCTTGTATAAAGGCTGCCCTGAATACTGGGATCAGTAGAGTTGTACATTGATAACACCTCATATCTAGGGATACCAGGGAAATATAATCAGATATCAATTCATGGTCGAGCTGTGTATCTAAGGGCACTCAGTGTATGCAAGAGAGCTTCAGAAGTGTTCTGCTCATGGTCTACCCTGGCTGTGGCCAATCAAACAGATTGACATGCCACCTTTACTTTATCCCCATCTCCCCCTTGTAGCCCTTTCGCCACCTGTCCCATGTCCATACCTCCCTGTGAAGCCAATACGACCTAGACACAGAATTAGAGGAATGAAGGGACTGATCCATTCATGGTTATGTCAGGGTACCTGTGGTCTCTACCTCCAAAAGAGGTAGAGACTTAGCTGTTCCACCATCCAGACGGTCTGATGACTCCCTTCCCCGCGGTCTATCCGGTCATGCAAGGCCGGCCGCGAGGGAGTGACTGCCTTTTACACCATCTAGGCAGGAAGTCATCATCAGGACACTCCCCCGGATCGACCTGTCAGTCAATCGCTGCAGGACCAATCAGGACGTCTCGGAGGTGTGGTTACTGCTCTGAACAGGGTATTTAACAGAGCTTCCTTCATTAGCTCATTGCCCTGTCGTGGTTCTAGCTTGTTCTAGTCACTCAGTGCTTGTGTATTCTATTATCCCTTTTGGTTTTGACCCGGCTTGTTTACCTTACTCTGCTTATCTCTGTTACCCTTGATTCGGCTTGTCTCTCGCTTACCTGTCTTCTGTTACCCTCGACCTCGGCTTGTCTTTGACCATTCTATACGGTACTACTTACGTTAGTCCGGCCATTCTAAGGTCCGGTATACGTATCTGGCTACTGTTTGTACTCTGCGTGTTGGATCCCTGTCCCGATCCTGACATTACGACAGGGCCAATGGATCCTGCAAGTACAAACAGTCAGCTGGCTTCTCCTGATCCTAGGTTTGAAGCCATGGATCACAGAATGGATCAGATGGCGCTTGCGCTACAGGCTCTATTATCTCATGCCAATAACCCACCAGAGGAGATACGTAATACCCCTGTTTCTCCTGTCAGTTTAGGTCTAGAGGTAGCCACAGTGGGTGCTTCTTCTCGCATTACCCCCCCAGTACGCTATGGTGGGGCTCCTGAGAAGTGTCGTGGTTTTTTAAACCAAATTAGTATCCACTTTGAATTGCAACCCCGCTCTTATCCTACAGATAGGGCAAAGGTAGGATTTATTATCACCCTACTTATTGAGAAAGCTCTGAGATGGGCCAACCCACTATGGGAGAACGATAACCCATTAGTGTATAACTATAACGCATTTGTAGCTGCTTTTAGAAGAACATTTGATCCTCCAGGTAGAAAGGTTAATGCAGCCAGATTACTGTTGCGCCTGAGACAGGAGAACCGAACACTGGTGGATTATGCACTAGAGTTCAGGTCTCTGGCGTCAGAAGTCAAGTGGAATGAGCAGGCGTATATGGATGTATTTTTGAATGGCCTATCTGAAGTAATCCTTGATGAGGTTGCTACCAGAGAACTCCCTGAGAATTTAGAAGATTTAATTTCGTTCATCTCTCGTATAGATGAACGTTTAAGAGAGAGACAGAACACTCGAGAGAGGAACCGGAGACCTTCTTTTAGGTTAGCCCCCGCTTTTCCAAGTCCTGACTCCACGGTATCTTTGCTTCCTGAACCTATGCAGATAGGTTATACCCGCCTCTCTGAGGAGGAAAGACAGTACAGGAGAAGAGAGGGTTTGTGTATGTATTGTGGAGCCAAGGGTCATTTACTCTCGAACTGTCCTAACCGTCCGGGAAACGCTCGCACCTAAGTCTCTCTAGAGGACAAGCCTTGGGTGTTTCTATTTTGTCCTCTACTCCTAATTATAAAGATCACAGGCTTCTGCTACCAGTTTCCTTAACTTGGGAGAAGGAAGTAGTAAGGGCTATGGCATTGATAGATTCCGGTGCTGCTGAGAATTTTATCGACCAAGCCTTTGCTATTAAGAACAATTTTCCATCCCAGCTAAGGGAGACACCCTTGGCCGTTGAGGCCATAGATGGTAGACCACTACTAGACCCTGTTATCTTTCGTGAAACCATACCCATTAGTTTAAATGTTGGTATCCTACACGTGGAGAATTTATCTCTTTTGCTCATTTCATCCCCTTCCGTTCCCATAGTTCTGGGGTACCCATGGTTGAAGAAACATAACCCTATTATCGATTGGGAGTTAGGGGAGATACTCTCGTGGGGCCAGGGTTGCCAGGATAGGTGTTTATGCAAGGTTTCTCCATTAGCTAATGTTAACATACCTGAGACTCCTATTCAGTCCACAGAAAGACAGATACCAGACCCTCACCTAGACTTAAAGGCAGTATTTGACAAGAAGAATGCCGATTCTTTGCCGCCACACAGGCCATTTGATTGTAAAATTAAGCTTCTACCTGGGACTATGCCTCCGAGGGGCCATGTATATCCTTTGTCTGTTCAGGAAAACTTGGTTCTAGAGGAGTATATTCGGGAGAATTTAGAAAAGGGATTCATTAGGAGGTCTTCTTCCCCGGCCGGGGCTGGGTTCTTTTTCGTTAAGAAAAAGGATGGCACGCTGAGACCTTGTATCGATTACAGAGGCTTGAATAAAATAACTGTCAGAAATGCCTATCCTATTCCACTTATTACCGAGTTATTTGATCGTCTTAAGGGCTCCAAAATCTTCACCAAGTTAGATCTCAGAGGGGCATATAATTTGGTGAGAGTCCAGCAGGGACACGAGTGGATGACGGCGTTCAATACTCGGTACGGTCACTATGAATACACAGTTATGCCGTTTGGACTTTGCAATGCTCCTGCAGTATTTCAGGATCTGATTAATGAGGTACTTAGGGAGTTTCAACATGATTGTGTCATTGTCTACCTAGACGACATACTGATACACTCTAGGGAGATTGAAACTCACCATAGACAGGTCAGAGCGGTATTACAGAAACTTCTGCAACATGGTCTATACTGTAAATTGGAAAAATGCAGCTTTGATCAGTCTCAGATAGATTTTCTTGGTTACGTGATTTCTGGGGAAGGTTTTAAGATGGACCCTGACAAACTCCAGTCTATTTTAGATTGGCCATTACCTAAGGGACTCAAGGCTATTCAGAGGTTTATTGGTTTCTCCAATTATTATAGGCGCTTCATTAAGGGTTACTCGTCTATTATTGCGCCCATTACCAATATGACCAAACAGGGGGCAGAAACTAAGACGTGGTCTCCTGAAGCTCTCGCTGCTTTCAAGAGGCTCAAAGAACTTTTTGCTTCTGCTCCAATATTAGTCCATCCTGATACGACTTTGCCGTTTCTACTCGAGGTCGATGCCTCTGAGACAGGAGTAGGTGCGGTTCTGTCACAAAGATTAGGGGTAGATAAACCATTACACCCGTGTGTTTTTTTTTCCAGGAAACTTTCTGGGGCTGAGAGCAGATATGACATCGGAGACAGGGAACTGTTAGCAGTCATTAAAGCCTTAAAGGAGTGGAGACATTTGTTGGAGGGGACCCTACACCCTATTACGATTTTGACAGACCACAAAAACTTGTCATATATTGGGGAGGCTAAGCGCTTATCCTCTATACAAGCTCGTTGGTCCTTATTCCTGACTCACTTCAATTATGTACTGACTTACAGACCTGGTTCTAAAAACTCTAAAGCCGATGCATTATCTTGCCAATATGAACCTTCTACTGTACCTGAACCAGTTCTTTCTTCTATAGTTCCGAAGTGCAATATCATTGCTAATACGAATCTCAGGATTCATTCTCCATTACTGGCCGAGATCATTAAGTTGCAACATCTCGCACCTAAACAGACCCCTGCGGGTTGTCATTTCGTTCCTCCTGCTTTTCAACTGGAACTTTTACAGTGTTTACATAATAGCAAGATGGCGGGACATCCTGGTATTCGCAAAACTTACGCCTTGATCTCTAAGGACTTCTGGTGGTCTACTTTACGGAGGGATGTTGAGGAGTTCATCGCTGCATGTGAAGTTTGTACTAAAACCAAACAACCCCATACGCTTCCATGTGGACTCCTGCAACCCTTGGAGGTTCCAGAGAAACCATGGTCCTCTTTGGCCATGGACTTTATTGTCGATCTACCTATCTCTAAAAGACAGACTGTTATCCTCACCGTGGTTGACAGGTTTACTAGGATGGCACACTTCATTCCCCTGCCTAAACTTCCGTCTTCTCCCGAATTGGCAGAGATATTCGCCAAGGAGATTTTTCGCCTACATGGGATACCCTCTCAGATTGTATCGGACAGAGGCTCCCAATTTGTTTCCCGCTTTTGGAGGTCCTTCTGCTCTCAACTTGGTATTAAATTAAACTTTTCTTCTGCCTATCATCCTCAGTCTAACGGAGCTGCTGAACGTACCAACCAGAAAATTGAACAATATTTACGATGCTTTGTTTCTGAACACCAGGATGATTGGGTCGGTTTGATTCCTTGGGCGGAGTTTGCACACAACAATCTCGTTTGCGATTCTACTCATTCAAGCCCCTTCTTCATGAATTATGGTTTTCATCCGTCTATTCTTCCTTCGGATTCTCCTTCCCAGGGGGTGCCGTCGGTTGATGTTCATGTTGCCAATTTGAGGAAGTTGTGGGATCAAACTCGACAAATCCTTGTGCACAACTCTATGTTGGTCAAGAAACACGCTGATAAACGTAGAAGGGCGGCTCCGGTCTTTGTTCCAGGTGATAGGGTATGGCCGAGCACGAGGAACATCCGTTTAAAAGTGCCCTCCATGAAGTTCGCTCCTCGTTATATTGGACCCTACAGGGTGCTGACCCGTATCAATCCGGTTGCGTATCGTTTAGCTCTTCCTAATACCTTACGCATTCCGAACTCGTTTCACGTTTCATTGCTGAAACCACTCATATGTAACAGATTTTCCTCCACAATAGCCCCTCCTCGCTCCGTTCAGGTGGAGGGTCAGGAGGAGTATGAGGTCAACTCTATTATTGATTCTCGAATCTCCCGGGGGAGAGTACAATATCTGGTTGATTGGAAGGGATATGGTCCTGAGGAGAGGAGTTGGGTACCTCAGGAGGATGTTCATGCTCCCCGTCTCCGCAGGGCGTATCACTCTCGCTTCCCATCTCGTCCCGGTTCATTCCGCCCGGTGGGCGTATCTGAGAGGGGGGGTACTGTCAGGGTACCTGTGGTCTCTACCTCCAAAAGAGGTAGAGACTTAGCTGTTCCACCATCCAGACGGTCTGATGACTCCCTTCCCCGCGGTCTATCCGGTCATGCAAGGCCGGCCGCGAGGGAGTGACTGCCTTTTACACCATCTAGGCAGGAAGTCATCATCAGGACACTCCCCCGGATCGACCTGTCAGTCAATCGCTGCAGGACCAATCAGGACGTCTCGGAGGTGTGGTTACTGCTCTGAACAGGGTATTTAACAGAGCTTCCTTCATTAGCTCATTGCCCTGTCGTGGTTCTAGCTTGTTCTAGTCACTCAGTGCTTGTGTATTCTATTATCCCTTTTGGTTTTGACCCGGCTTGTTTACCTTACTCTGCTTATCTCTGTTACCCTTGATTCGGCTTGTCTCTCGCTTACCTGTCTTCTGTTACCCTCGACCTCGGCTTGTCTTTGACCATTCTATACGGTACTACTTACGTTAGTCCGGCCATTCTAAGGTCCGGTATACGTATCTGGCTACTGTTTGTACTCTGCGTGTTGGATCCCTGTCCCGATCCTGACAGGTTACCATGGAGTTGCCCTTAAAGTGGAACTGTAACTTGTGAGATTTTTACACATCCCTGATAGCTAACTCAATAGTAATGATGTAGAATTATTAAAAAATCTTTATTGTACTTGTATTGAATTATTGCACTAACTCCATTTTAACCTGATGCTGTGACAAATCCTCCATTTTGTCCTCCTAACCTGACTTCTTCAATCCTCCATTTTGTCCTCATAACCTGACTTCTCCATATGAAAACTACATTACATGACAGAATTGCTCAGCACATCTAACACAATAGACAAAGACTGTATTTTTCCATAAAGATATGACTAACCCAGGAACTGCTGAATTTCCCCTAACTCGCAACATAGTATAAATTGAAGGCCATGAGAACACTGTAGTAATGAAATGTTCTATTCATAAGAGACCTTGCACCTGACCACGAGATCTGACATCACCGACCGTGTAAAATGACGCTCAAGACCCCCTTGTCCCCACCCGTGTCGAAAATAATACCACCTCTTGGTGGGTGGACACGAAGCTAACCACTTAGTTTTTGATCCAATTAATAATATTGATGGGTGGACACTGATATAGTCACATAACATTTAATCCAATTAATGATGTTTATTTGTTATTATCTGATATTCAATGATGATGTCATTTTGCCTTTAAAAAGATCTGCATAACTGTTTTCCAGTCAGATTGCATTAAATTTTCTGAAGTGCTTTTAACCTGAACTCCATGTGTCAGTGTGAGCTTACTTCTGCGTATACGCAATTTAATCATCTCAGATTTGGACAGGAACAGATAGACATTTAAACATATTTGTTTATTTCTAAATTAATCTACATCAGTAATAGTAATTCTCAAGGTTTTTTTTTTTTTAGTTTTTAGTGTGCATTAATTGTTTCAGTCCTGGATCCAGCAGGGCCATCCTGTTTTCACACTCTTGTCATATTCTGCCATGCCAGTTTTGGTTCCTTGGTGTCCCATATCCATGATTACAAGGGAAGTGTTCAGTAGCCGGCACCGTCATTGGGGTGTCATTAGCCGGCACCGTCATTGGGGTGCCATTAGCTGGCAACGTCATTGGGGTGTCATTAGCCGGCACCGTCATTGGGGTATCAGTAGCCGGCAACATCATTGGGGTGTCATTAGCCAGCCCGGGACTAGAGTTCATGGCTGGCTAGTGTTATTTCTGTGCAATTTTCATTGGGGGCGACCCAGGTCCCCCATTACCAGGGAACCTGACCAGTGTACTCCTCACAAATCTTTAATGTTTATAACTGATGAAGAATTAGCACTGCGTATTTTTTGCTGCTGGTATAACATCCAGTAACCATGGACTGTGCAGTTACTGTCTGTGTACGTGTTGTCATGTTTGTTTTGACAGATAAAGTTATTGTGGGAGAGAATCTTGCCGCTGTTCTGTCAGATCTCTATACCTTGTCAGAATGCTATACCGGAAGTGACGCAGCCGCACCGGAAGTGACGAGGCCGCACCGGAATTGACGTTTCGGAGCTGGAGGAGGAGGAGCGCATGCGCAGAAAAACAGGTAGGTGAAAATTTCACACAGATCGGGAGCGAATGCCACCTAATGCGCATGCGCGAAACCCACACTGCGCCTGCGCAAGTAGCTACAAGGGAGGGGGGATGGAGGGGATTTAACGTGCCAGTGCGCACGCGCGCCTAAGTACTCCCGTCGGGCACAGACAGCGGGATACAGCGCGCGTGCGCACCAGCGGGCAGGGAGATCGATTCAGCCGAACATTCATCCGATCTCCCTGCCCCACACTGCGCACGCGCCCACCAAGCCAGGACAGCCTCGGACACCGCGCATGCGCACTAAGGGGGTATAGAAATCTGATGGCCATATCTTCTAAGAAATCTCCTACCCCCTGAGTGCGCATGCGCGGTGTCTGCACTGTATCCTGACATCTCTCAGGTAAGCCTCGCTCACAACACTCTCAGCCATCAGGGGGGACTGTGCTGTATGGAGGGGGTGTATGTACAGTATTGGGGGGGGGGGTCTGTACAGTGGTGGGGGTGTCTGTACAGTGTGGGGGGGTCTGTATAGTTTGGGGGGGGTCTGGACAGTATTGGGGGGGGTCTGGACAGTATGGGGGGGTCTGGACAGTATGGGGGGGGTCTGGACAGTATGGGGGGGGTCTGGACAGTATGGGGGGGTCTGGACAGTATGGGGGGGTCTGGACAGTATGGGGGGGGGGTCTGGACAGTATGGGGGGGGGTCTGGACAGTATGGGGGGGTCTGGACAGTATGGGGGGGTCTGGACAGTATTGGGGGGGTCTGGACAGTATTGGGGGGGGACTGTACAGTATGGGGGGGGACTGTACAGTATGGGGGGTCTGGACAGTATTGGGGGGGTCTGGACAGTATGGGGGGGTCTGGACAGTATGGGGGGGGTCTGGACAGTATGGGGGGGTCTGGACAGTATGGGGGGGGGTCTGGACAGTATGGGGGGGTCTGGACAGTATGGGGGGGTCTGGACAGTATTGGGGGGTCTGGACAGTATGGGGGGGTCTGGACAGTATTGGGGGGGACTGTACAGTATGGGGGGGGGGGTCTGGACAGTATGGGGGGGGTCTGGACAGTATTGGGGGGGTCTGGACAGTATGGGGGGGTCTGGACAGTATGGGGGGGGGGTCTGGACAGTATGGGGGGGTCTGGACAGTATTGGGGGGGTCTGGACAGTATTGGGGGGTCTGGACAGTATGGCGGGGTCTGGACAGTATTGGCGGGGTCTGTACAGTATGGGGGGGACTGTACAGTATGGGGGGGTCTGGACAGTATTGGGGGTCTGGACAGTATGGCGGGGTCTGGACAGTATTGGCGGGGTCTGTACAGTATGGGGGGGACTGTACAGTATGGGGGGGGTCTGGACAGTATGTGCAGTATTGGGCGGTCTGTGCTGTATATTGGGGCGGTCTGTGCTGTGTATTAGGGGGCTGTGCGTTAGATGTGGGAGGCAGTGTATTAGGGTGCTGTGTGTTAGATCTCAATTCCAGATCAAGTTTCTGTTTGATGTGGGAGGCAGCTTAAAGCATTATACACTAAATGCATTTTCTGTATTTTAGATCTGGTGTCCCAGTACGGGATAGAGACCATCGTTCTGTTTAACAAGAGGATAGTTGTGCATCATCTATGACTGGCGGCTCAGCAGGAATTCAACAGGTTCTTGAAATGGAAACCTCTGTTGCATTAGACCCAATTCTGATATTATGACCGAACCCTAAAGCACTTAATATTTTTATGATATTTTATTTATGTATTTTGAATGTTGTGCAAAGACCCCAGATGGTCACTGTTCCACTTGTATTCCAGTGGCCATGAAGGGCAGGTGAAGGTAGTTTTTAATTGACTTAAAACCTCTGTATGCCTCTGTATGCATCTTCTTTCTCAAGGTCCTCTTCAGCATCTGGAGCGTTAATCTGCAAATATGTAGATTGGAATATGCGTTCTGGTGAGTTTTAACTTAATTTTTTATTTTTACAGCTCCCGAGGGAAGGAGCAAACCGCCTTGAGGAGTCCCTGCATAAGAGACTATTGGATACAGAAGGCTGTACTAAAGGAAGATCTCATCCCAGCATCATCTAAGTCCTAGTCAGGAGTATATGAGGCATCTTAAGAGTATAGAGCGGCTAACAATATCTGATAATAGTCCACGTGCAATTATTATGTATGTAATTGATGTACAACATATTTTTTCACTCTTTTGTTACATTAGAAATTAACAAATATTGTTAGACTTTTTGTTTACTGCTGTTCCCTGCAAAAAAAATAATATTAAAACTCCAAACAATTTTGAAATGTGCAGTGAAATGTGTATCTGTAATCAACGGTAACCTGCTAATTACTGTGGGACAATGGAGAGCAACCCCAAACTGGTACTCTATCAAACAATCCAGGACTGTTCGGAAATATGGCTTTGTATCAAACTATGATAATTTATGGTGCACATAGGTCCTCTTGTCACTGTGCCTATGGAAAGTTTTGCTTATAACAGTGATGACTTTCAAAAGATAGCAATAAGCAGAGTAAGAAGTTGCTCTTTAAAGGGACACTATAGGCACCAAGACCACTTCATCTCGCTGAAGTGGTTTGGGTGCAGTGCCTATGTCCCCTTAACCCTGCAATGTGAAATATTGCAGTTTCTGAGGAACTGCAATAATTACCTTGAAAGGTTATCTCATCCTCTATTGGCTGTCTACCAGACAGGCACTAGAGGCGCTTCAGGTCCTTAGCGGAGACCAACTACGTGAAATGACACTGGACATCCTCACGCTTTGCATGAGGACAACCAGTGTCTTTAAAAACGCTATAGAAAAGCCTTGAGTTAATGCTTTCCAATGTGGAAGCCCAAATGTGTGCGCAGGAGGGACCGGATGTTGGCGGAGCCTGACCTAACAATCAGGTAACTGACAAAAAGGCTGAAGAGGGTGTTAGAAATACAGTTTGATATTCCTAGCACCATAGGTTTCCTTTAAAACAAAGAGTCTTTACCCCATTTCTAAATTTATATAGGTTCCCAAAACATCTATAACGCCAAAAAGGCACTCCAATCTGTGTTCAACAATAAAACCTGAAGTCTTTGTTTTTTTGTGTTTTCTCCTCTGAAATCCACCATCTCATCACCCTGCTGTAGAATTGCAGTGATGTCATACAATGTGACACAGCAAGCGCTGTTATTATTTATAGCTAAGTAACACAAATAGCATGTTAAGGTGTCAGCAATATACTTTATTTATTCAAAGTTAATATGCAGTTTACACTTTATATGTATAGTGAAAAAAATATAAAAGTCAATGCGGAAACTGGCTAAAAAAAACAGTGTCGTATCCAACATGGAGAAAGTTCAATCACCTGTACAGAAAGGCTGTATAGCATTAGGAAGGCAGTATCTTTATAATAGAATAGTCTCTCTCTATCTGGGCCGTCCAGGATTATTAATCACTGGAAGATGAAGGTTACTTCATGTCTGCAGCATGCGTTCCGAAGCAGTCATATGGAAGTTTTCTGTAGAAGAAGGTAATCTCTTCTGTTTCAGCAGGTCTAGGTTAATGGTGGTGGGTTTTTCTCTGGCACTGGAACCATCAGTAAAGGAGTGTAAAATTGAGAGGATCACCTTGTTCTTCCCACAAATCTAAGAAAACTCAGAACAGAAGATTGAGGATAGTGGTTAACAATTTAATGAAACTGCAAACACGAAAACTAACTTGAAAAAAATAACATTCACAGTGTAAGCAGTGTTTAGGAGATACAGTCACAGTGTAAGCAGTGTATAGGAGATACGGTTACAGTGTAAGCCGTGTTTAGGCGATACGGTCACAGTGTAAGCAGTGTATAGGAGATACGGTTACAGTGTAAGCAGTGTTTAGGCGATACAGGCATTTAATTCTCCCTAGTCACGGTATTTATGGTTACCTCATAAGTATTACAGTGACTCACATCGGTTGAATTGGCACATGGATACACATGTGAGCAGTAACGCCACGTCAAGGCTTCAACCCTTGTTACTGACCATTCACACAGAGCATACTTTTCATTCATACGCATTCGGTATTCCAGAGGTTTTGGACTACACCTCCCATAATGCTTTGCCAGCATTATGGGAGATGTAATTCACAGCATCTGGACTGCCCAAGGTTACCTACCTCTGAACTAGGCCGTGATCACAGTACACAATGTTGAAGTTGCTGTGCAAACAGGAGCAGCTTGTCACGTGTCAGATGCCACTTCATTACTTATAAATTAAATTCTCCACCCTGGAGACGAGCATCAAACATGGGCTTCTTCATTCCTCTTCATGTACTTCGTGTCCCATAGGAGAACATGCTTGTCAGAGCTGTGACACACACAAAAAGAAATAAACAGGTTAGAGTGACTGGCATAACAGACACAGTGCATGCAGACTTGCGTGCCACATACATACAGCAGACAGACACAAAGATTGTGGGAGACACACCGGATTAAATATAAGAATTGGGAGTACCATACATACAGAATGGACAAAGAGACGGAGATTACTGAATTCGGTGACCGACGGATTTGGTTGCTGATGTAGGGGCAGTCCTTCTCGCTGGGGTGCAGTTTCTCATCCTTCTCTGGCGAGTGACTAGATGGCTGCGGTTTCGTAGCAAAAAGCATGCCATGGCATATGATACCTAGGAAATAAATATTTTTCTGTGAAACTAGGGTTGTACACATCTAACGCACAGCCCACAAATATAATACACTACCCCCCCACATGTAACGAACAGCCCCTCCATCTAACACACTGCCCCCCACATCTAACACACAGGCCACCCCAATATACTGCGCAGCCGCCCCAATATACTGCGCAGACCCCCCAATATACTGCGCAGACCCCCCCAATATACAGCGCAGCCCCCCTATTATACAGCTAAGTCCACCCATCATATTGCGCAGCCCCCCCATTATATTGCGCAGCCCCCATCATACTGCGCAGACCCCCCCAATATACTGCGCAGACCCCCCCTCAATATACTGCGCAGACCCCCCCAATATACTGTGCAGACCCCCCCCAATATACTGTGCAGACCCCCCCTCAATATACTGCGCAGACCCCCCCAATATACTGTGCAGCCCCCCCCAATATACTGTGCAGACCCCCCCAATATACTGCGCAGACACCCCCCCAATATACTGTGCAGACCCCCCCAATATACTGTGCAGCCCCCCCCAATATACTGTGCAGACACCCCCCCAATATACTGTGCAGACCCCCCCAATATACTGTGCAGACCCCCCCCAATATACTGCGCAGACCCCCCCCAATATACTGTGCAGACCCCCCCCAATATACTGCGCAGACACCCCCCAATATACTGTGCAGACCCCCCCCAATATACTGCGCAGACCCCCCCCAATATACTGCGCAGACCCCCCCCAATATACTGTGCAGACCCCCCCCAATATACTGTGCAGACACCCCCCAATATACTGCGCAGACCCCCCCCAATATACTGCGCAGACCCCCCCCAATATACTGTGCAGACCCCCCCAATATACTGTGCAGACCCCCCCAATATACTGTGCAGACCCCCCCCAATATACTGTGCAGACCCCCCCCAATATACTGTGCAGACCCCCCAATATACTGCGCAGACCCCCCCCAATATACTGTGCAGACCCCCCCAATATACTGTGCAGACCCCCCCCAATATACTGCGCAGACACCCCCCAATATACTGCGCAGACCCCCCCCAATATACTGCGCAGACCCCCCCAATATACTGTGCAGACCCCCCCAATATACTGTGCAGACCCCCCCCAATATACTGTGCAGACCCCCCCCAATATACTGCGCAGACCCCCCCAATATACTGCGCAGACCCCCCCCCAATATACTGCGCAGACCCCCCCAATATACTGTGCAGACCCCCCCAATATACTGTGCAGACCCCCCCAATATACTGCGCAGCCCCCCCAATATACTGTGCAGCCCCCCCAATATACTGCGCAGACCCCCCAATATACTGCGCAGCCCCCCCCAATATACTGCGCAGACACCCCCCAATATACTGCGCAGACCCCCCCAATATACTGTGCAGACCCCCCCCCAATATACTGTGCAGACACCCCCCAATATACTGCGCAGACCCCCCCCAATATACTGCGCAGACACCCCCCAATATACTGCGCAGACACCCCCCAATATACTGCGCAGACCCCCCCAATATACTGTGCAGACCCCCCCCCAATATACTGTGCAGCCCCCCCCAATATACTGTGCAGACCCCCCCCAATATACTGCGCAGACACCCCCCCCCAATATACTGCGCAGACACCCCCCCCCCCAATATACTGCGCAGACACCCCCCCCCCCCCCAATATACTGCGCAGACACCCCCCCCCCCCAATATACTGCGCAGACACCCCCCCCCCCAATATACTGTACCCTCCCCTCGGATGGCTGAGGGTGTTGGGAGCAGGGAAAGACTGACCTGTGTCCAGATAAGTTTGGAGCTGATGATGTGAGTCCGCGCGTGCGCAGTTGAGGGGTAGGTACATTTTATGGCCATTTCTCCTGTGAAATTTCCCTACCCCACATTGCGCACGCGCGGTCTATTGGGTCCGCGCACGCGCAGTATAGGGGTATGGAGATTTCACAGGCGAAATGGCCATAAAATTTACCTACCCCTCAACTGCGCACGCGCGGTGTGTGAAGCGCTCTATGCCCAGCAGTGCGCACGCGCGATGACCCTCAGACGGGAGTACTATGAGGCGCGTGCGCACTGTGGGCTTAATGTCCCCGTCTTGCTGTAAAATCACCTACCCAGTCGTTGTGCGCTTGCGCGGCGGCGCACACCCCCTCCGAACGTCACTTCCGGTGCGGCCGCGTCACCGGAAGTGACGAGGGGTATGTCTTTTTCACGGGGTATGTCTTTTTGATAGAACACCGGTGTTCTGTCAGAATACTATACCTCGTCAGATTTCTATACCGGAAGTGACGCGGCCGCACCGGATGTGACGGAGCCGCACCGGACCTGACGTTTCGGAGCAGGAGAAGGAGGAGCAGAGCGCCGCGCAGGCGCAGAAGAACAGGTAAGATTATTTTTTTATCACAGTAAAGAGATGAGGATGCGTACTGCGCATGCGCGAAGAACACACTGCGCCTGCGCTTGGAGCCACAAGGGGGGGGAGGTAGGGCATCTAATGGGACAGCGCGCGTGCGCACCAGCGGGCAGGGAGATCGATTCTGCCGAATATTCATTCGATCTCCCTGCCCCACACTGCGCACGCGCCACCCAGCCAGGACAGCCTCGGACACCGCGCATGCGCACTGAGGGGGTATAGAAATCTGATGGCCATATCTTCTGCTAAGAAATCTCCTACCCCCGAGTGCGCATGCGCGGTGTCTGCATTCTGACATCTCTCAGGTAAGCCTCGCTCCCAACACTCTCAGCCATCAGGGGGGACTGTGCTGGGGGGGCTGTGCTGTATTGGGGGGACTGGACAGTATTGGGGGGGCTGTGCTGTATTGGGGGGGGGGGGGCTGTGCTGTATTGGGGGGACTGGACAGTATTGGGGGGGGGGTCTGGACAGTATGGGGGGGCTGTGCAGTATTGGGGGGGTCTGGACAGTATTGGGGGGGACTGTGCAGTATTGGGGGGGTCTGGACAGTATTGGGGGGAACTTTGCTGTATTGGGGGGGACTGTACAGTATTGGGGGGGCTGTGCTG
The DNA here is from genome assembly GCF_036172605.1 of Pelobates fuscus. Classification (NCBI taxonomy): domain Eukaryota; kingdom Metazoa; phylum Chordata; class Amphibia; order Anura; family Pelobatidae; genus Pelobates; species Pelobates fuscus. The sequence continues at coordinate 472,616,338 of NC_086317.1, forward strand.
TATTGGGGGGGACTGGACAGTATTGGGGGGGTCTGGACAGTATTGGGGGGGCTGTGCTGTATTGGGGGGGACTGGACAGTATTGGGGGGGTCTGGACAGTATTGGGGGGGACTGTGCAGTATTGGGGGGGGTCTGGACAGTATTGGGGGGGACTGTGCAGTATTGGGGGGGGGACTGTGCAGTATTGGGGGGGGGACTGTGCAGTATTGGGGGGTCTGGACAGTATTGGGGGGAACTTTGCTGTATTGGGGGGGCTGTGCTGTATTGGGGGGGACTGGACAGTATTGGGGGGGTCTGGACAGTATTGGGGGGGGACTGTGCAGTATTGGGGGGGTCTGGACAGTATTGGGGGGGTCTGGACAGTATGGGGGGGGACTGTGCAGTATTGGGGGGTCTGGACAGTATTGGGGGGGCTGTGCTGTATTGGGGGGGACTGGACAGTATTGGGGGGGTCTGGACAGTATTGGGGGGGCTGTGCTGTATTGGGGGGGACTGGACAGTATTGGGGGGGTCTGGACAGTATTGGGGGGGACTGTGCAGTATTGGGGGGGGGTCTGGACAGTATTGGGGGGGGGACTGTGCAGTATTGGGGGGTCTGGACAGTATTGGGGGGAACTTTGCTGTATTGGGGGGGCTGTGCTGTATTGGGGGGGACTGGACAGTATTGGGGGGGCTGTGCTGTATTGGGGGGGACTGTACAGTATTGGGGGGGTCTGGACAGTATTGGGGGGGCTGTGCTGTATTGGGGGGTCTGGACAGTATTGGGGGGTCTGGACAGTATTGGGGGGGGCTGTGCTGTATTGGGGGGTCTGGACAGTATTGGGGGGTCTGGACAGTATTGGGGGACTGGACAGTATGGGGGGGTATGTGCAGTATGGGGCGGTCTGTGCTGTATATTGGGGCTGTCTGTGCTGTGTATTAGGGGGCTGTGCGTTAGATGTGGGGGGGGGGGAGGGGGGGCTGTGCAGTGCAGTTTGTGGGGCCTGTGTGTTATATGTGTACAGCCCTGGTTTGACTACAAATCATTTTGTTTCAGAAATCTCAGACGCCATGGCCTGCTTTTTGCTAAGAAAGCCCAGCTATCTAGTCACTCACCAGGGGTGGATGAGAAACTGCACCCCAGCCAGAGGGACTGCCCCACATCTGCAACCAAAACTGTCTGTCACTGAATTCTGTAATCTCCGTGACATTGTGCATTGTGTATGTATGGTACTCCCAATTCTTATATTTAATACGGTGTGTCTCTCACAATCTTTGTGTCTGTCTGCTGTAAATATGTGGCACGCAAGTCTGCATGCACGGTGTCTGTTATGCCATTTTACTCTAACCATTATATTTTTGTGTGTGTCACAACTCTGCCAAGCATGTTCTCCTATGGGGCACGAAGTACATAAAGAGGAATGAAGAAGTCCACGTTTGAGGCTCGCGTCCAGGGTGGATTATTGAAGTGCCATCTGACAAGTGACAAGTTTCTTCTGTTTGCACGGCGACTTCAACATTGTGTACTGTGATCAGAGGTAGGTAACCGTAGGCAGTCCACATGCTGTGAATTACATCTTTGCCAGCATTATGGGAGGTGTAGTCCAAAACATCTGGAATACCGAATGTGTATGAATGAAAAGTATGGTGTGTGTGAATGGTCAGTAACAAGGGTTGAAGCCTTGACGTGGCGTTACTGCTCACATGTGTATTCATGTGCCAATTCAACCTATGTGAGTCACTGTAATACTTATAAGGTAACCAAAAGTACTGTGATTGTGGAGAATGAAACGCCTGTATCACCTACACACTGCTTACACTGTGACCTTATCTCCTAAACACGGCTTACACTGTGACCGTATCTGCTATAGACTGCTTACACTGTGACCGTATCCCATAAACACTGCTCATACTGTGACCCTATCGCCTAAACACTGCCCATACTGTGACCGTATCTCCTAAACACTACTCATACTGTGACCGTATCTCCTAAACACTGCTCATACTGTGACCGTATCTCCTAAACACTGCTTACACTTAATTAACAGGTTATCGTTAATTCAAGACAAATTACTGTAAATGTAAAAATTGTTAAGAGTTTTAATCTTTTTAAAAGTTGCAATATACAAAAGTCAAACAATATTTTATTTCCAATTTAACAAAAAAGTGAAAAAGTATGTTATCCATTAATTAATTACATAATAATTGCACATGTGGCCGAATATCAGATATTGTTATTGTCAACCCCCTCTTACTCTGTCACCCCCCCCCCCCTCTCACTTTGTCACCTCACCTCATCACCCCCTCTCACCCTGTCACCCACCACACTACGTCACCCACTCTCACTCTGTCATCCCTACTTTCATCCTGTCCACCCCATATCTTACTGTCACCTCACCACCCCCTCTCACCCA